>NC_034178.2:69158146-69185646 GCF_002021735.2 Oncorhynchus kisutch
AGAACTGGTCTAAAGTAGTGTCCTATGTAGAGTCCAAAGAACTGGTCTAAAGTAGTCCCCTATGTAGAGTCCATAGAACTGATCTAAAGTAGTGTCCTATGTAGAGTCCATAGAACTCTGGTCTAAAGTAGTGTCCTATGTAGAGTCCATAGAACTGGTCTAAAGTAGTGTCCTATGTAGAGTGCATAGAACTCTGGTCTAAAGTTGTGTCCTATGTAGAGTCCATAGAACTGGTCTAAAGTAGTCCCCTATGTAGAGTCCATAGAACTGGTCTAAAGTAGTGTCCTATGTAGAGTCCAAAGAACTCTGGTCTAAAGTAGTGTCCTATGTAGAGTCCATAGAACTGGTCTAAAGTAGGTCCCTATGTAGAGTCCATAGAACTGGTCTAAAGTAGTGTCCTATGTAGAGTGCATAGAACTCGGGTCTAAAGTAGTGTCCTATGTAGAGTGCATAGAACTCTGGTCTAAAGTAGTGTTCTATGTAGAGTGCATAGAACATGTCTAAAGTAGTGTCCTATGTAGAGTCCATAGAACTGGTCTAAAGTAGTGTCCTATGTAGAGTCCATAGAACTGGTCTAAAGTAGTGTCCTATGTAGAGTGCATAGGACTCTGGTCTAAAGTAGTGTCCTATGTAGAGTGCATAGAACTCTGGCCTAAAGTAGTGTCCTATGTAGAGTCCATAGAACTGGTCTAAAGTAGTGTCCTATGTAGAGTCCAAAGAACTGGTCTAAAGTAGTCCCCTATGTAGAGTCCATAGAACTGGTCTAAAGTAGTGTCCTATGTAGAATCCATAGAACTGGTCTAAAGTAGTGTCCTATGTAGAGTGCATAGAACTCTGGTCTAAAGTAGTGTCCTATGTAGAGTGCATAGAACTCTGGTCTAAAGTAGTGTCCTATGTAGAGTGCATAGGACTCTGGTCTAAAGTAGTGTCCTATGTAGAGTGCATAGAACTCTGGTCTAAAGTAGTGTCCTATGTAGAGTGCATAGAACTCTGGTCTAAAGTAGTGTCCTATGTAGAGTCCATAGAACTGGTCTAAAGTAGTGTCCTATGTAGAGTCCAAAGAACTGGTCTAAAGTAGTGTCCTATGTAGAGTCCATAGAACTGGTCTAAAGTAGTGTCCTATGTAGAGTCCATAGAACTCTGGTCTAAAGTAGTGTCCTATGTAGAGTCCATAGAACTCTGGTCTAAAGTAGTGTCCTATGTAGAGTCCATAGAACTGGTCTAAAGTAGTCCCCTATGTAGAGTCCATAGAACTGGTCTAAAGTAGTGTCCTATGTAGAGTGCATAGAACTCTGGTCTAAAGTAGTGTTCTATGTAGAGTGCATAGAACTCTGGTCTAAAGTAGTGTCCTATGTAGAGTGCATAGAACTGGTCTAAAGTATTGTCCTATGTAGAGTCCATAGAACTGGTCTAAAGTAGTGTCCTATGTAGAGTCCAAAGAACTGGTCTAAAGTAGTGTCCTATGTAGAGTCCATAGAACTGGTCTAAAGTAGTGTCCTATGTAGAGTCCATAGAACTCTGGTCTAAAGTAGTGTCCTATGTAGAGTCCATAGAACTCTGGTCTAAAGTAGTGTCCTATGTAGAGTCCATAGAACTGGTCTAAAGTAGTCCCCTATGTAGAGTCCATAGAACTGGTCTAAAGTAGTGTCCTATGTAGAGTCCAAAGAACTCTGGTCTAAAGTAGTGCCCTATGTGAGTCCATAGAACTGGTCTAAAGTAGTGTCCTATGTAGAGTCCATAGAACTGGTCTAAAGTAGTGTCCTATGTAGAGTGCATAGAACTCTGGTCTAAAGTAGTGTCCTATGTAGAGTGCATAGAACTCTGGTCTAAAGTAGTGTCCTATGTAGAGTGCATAGAACTGGTCTAAAGTAGTGTCCTATGTAGAGTCCATAGAACTGGTCTAAAGTAGTGTCCTATGTAGAGTCCATAGAACAGGTCTAAAGTAGTGTCCTATGTAGAGTGCATAGAACTCTGGTCTAAAGTAGTGTCCTATGTAGAGTGCATAGAACTCTGGTCTAAAGTAGTGTCCTATGTAGAGTGCATAGAACTCTGGTCTAAAGTAGTGTCCTATGTAGAGTGCATAGGACTCTGGTCTAAAGTAGTGTCCTATGTAGAGTGCATAGAACTCTGGCCTAAAGTAGTGCCCTATGTAGAGTCCATAGAACTGGTCTAAAGTAGTGTCCTATGTAGAGTCCAAAGAACTGGTCTAAAGTAGTCCCCTATGTAGAGTCCATAGAACTGGTCTAAAGTAGTGTCCTATGTAGAGTCCATAGAACTGGTCTAAAGTAGTGTCCTATGTAGAGTGCATAGAACTCTGGTCTAAAGTAGTGTCCTATGTAGAGTGCATAGAACTCTGGTCTAAAGTAGTGTCCTATGTAGAGTCCAAAGAACTGGTCTAAAGTAGTCCCCTATGTAGAGTGCATAGAACTCTGGTCTAAAGTAGTGTCCTATGTAGAGTGCATAGAACTGGTCTAAAGTAGTGTCCTATGTAGAGTCCATAGAACTGGTCTAAAGTAGTGTCCTATATAGAGTCCATAGAACAGGTCTAAAGTAGTGTCCTATGTAGAGTGCATAGAACTCTGGTCTAAAGTAGTGTCCTATGTAGAGTGCATAGAACTCTGGTCTAAAGTAGTGTCCTATGTAGAGTGCATAGGACTCTGGTCTAAAGTAGTGTCCTATGTAGAGTGCATAGAACTCTGGCCTAAAGTAGTGTCCTATGTAGAGTCCATAGAACTGGTCTAAAGTAGTGTCCTATGTAGAGTCCAAAGAACTGGTCTAAAGTAGTCCCCTATGTAGAGTCCATAGAACTGGTCTAAAGTAGTGTCCTATGTAGAGTCCATAGAACTGGTCTAAAGTAGTGTCCTATGTAGAGTGCATAGAACTCTGGTCTAAAGTAGTGTCCTATGTAGAGTGCATAGAACTCTGGTCTAAAGTAGTGTCCTATGTAGAGTGCATAGAACTCTGGTCTAAAGTAGTGTCCTATGTAGAGTCCATAGAACTCTGGTCTAAAGTAGTGTCCTATGTAGAGTCCAAAGAACTGGTCTAAAGTAGTGTCCTATGTAGAGTCCATAGAACTGGTCTAAAGTAGTGTCCTATGTAGAGTCCATAGAACTCTGGTCTAAAGTAGTGTCCTATGTTTATTTTTTTATTTTATTTTACCTTTATTTAACCAGGCAAGTCAGTTAAGAACACATTCTTATTTTCAATGACGGCCTGGGAACAGTGGGTTAACTGCCTGTTCAGGGGCAGAACGACAGATTTGTACCAGCTCGGGGGTTTGAAATCGCAACCTTCCGGTTTCTAGTCCAACGCTCTAACCACTAGGCTACGCTGCTGCCCCATGTAGAGTCCTATGTAGAGTCCATAGGACTCTGGTCTAAAGTAGTGTCCTATGTAGAGTCCATAGAACTGGTCTAAAGTAGTGTCCTATGTAGAGTCAATAGAACTCTGGTCTAAAGTAGTGTCCTATGTAGAGTCCATAGAACTGGTCTAAAGTAGTCCCCTATGTATAGTCCATAGAACTGGTCTAAAGTAGTGTCCTATGTAGAGTCCAAAGAACTCTGGTCTAAAGTAGTGTCCTATGTAGAGTGCATAGAACTCTGGTCTAAAGTAGTGTCCTATGTAGAGTGCATAGAACTCTGGTCTAAAGTAGTGTCCTATGTAGAGTGCATAGAACTCTGGTCTAAAGTAGTGTCCTATGTAGAGTGCATAGGACTCTGGTCTAAAGTAGTGTCCTATGTAGAGTGCATAGAACTCTGGCCTAAAGTAGTGTCCTATGTAGAGTGCATAGAACTGGTCTAAAGTAGTGTCCTATGTAGAGTCCAAAGAACTGGTCTAAAGTAGTGTCCTATGTAGAGTCCAAAGAACTGGTCTAAAGTAGTCCCCCATGTAGAGTCCATAGAACTCTGGTCTAAAGTAGTGTCCTATGTAGAGTCCATAGAACTGGTCTAAAGTAGTGTCCTATGTAGAGTCCATAGAACTGGTCTAAAGTAGTGTCCTATGTAGAGTCCAAAGAACTCTGGTCTAAAGTAGTGTCCTATGTAGAGTCCATAGAACTGGTCTAAAGTAGTGTCCTATGTAGAGTCCATAGAACTGGTCTAAAGTAGTCCCCTATGTAGAGTCCATAGAACTCTGGTCTAAAGTAGTGTCCTATCTAGAGTCCATAGAACTGGTCTAAAGTAGTGTCCTATCTAGAGTCCATAGAACTCTGGTCTAAAGTAGTGTCCTATCTAGAGTTCATAGAACTCTGGTCTAAAGTAGTGTCCTATGTAGAGTCCATAGAACTGGTCTAAAGTAGTGTCCTATGTAGAGTGCATAGAACTCTGGTCTAAAGTAGTGTCCTATGTAGAGTGCATAGAACTGGTCTAAAGTAGTGTCCTATGTAGAGTGCATAGAACTCTGGTCTAAAGTAGTGTCCTATGTAGAGTGCATAGAACTCTGGTCTAAAGTAGTGTCCTATGTAGAGTGCATAGAACTCTGGTCTAAAGTAGTGTCCTATGTAGAGTGCATAGGACTCTGGTCTAAAGTAGTGTCCTATGTAGAGTGCATAGAACTCTGGCCTAAAGTAGTGCCCTATGTAGAGTCCATAGAACTGGTCTAAAGTAGTGTCCTATGTAGAGTCCAAAGAACTGGTCTAAAGTAGTCCCCTATGTAGAGTCCATAGAACTGGTCTAAAGTAGTGTCCTATGTAGAGTCCATAGAACTGGTCTAAAGTAGTGTCCTATGTAGAGTGCATAGAACTCTGGTCTAAAGTAGTGTCCTATGTAGAGTGCATAGAACTCTGGTCTAAAGTAGTGTCCTATGTAGAGTCCAAAGAACTGGTCTAAAGTAGTCCCCTATGTAGAGTGCATAGAACTCTGGTCTAAAGTAGTGTCCTATGTAGAGTGCATAGAACTGGTCTAAAGTAGTGTCCTATGTAGAGTCCATAGAACTGGTCTAAAGTAGTGTCCTATATAGAGTCCATAGAACAGGTCTAAAGTAGTGTCCTATGTAGAGTGCATAGAACTCTGGTCTAAAGTAGTGTCCTATGTAGAGTGCATAGAACTCTGGTCTAAAGTAGTGTCCTATGTAGAGTGCATAGGACTCTGGTCTAAAGTAGTGTCCTATGTAGAGTGCATAGAACTCTGGCCTAAAGTAGTGTCCTATGTAGAGTCCATAGAACTGGTCTAAAGTAGTGTCCTATGTAGAGTCCAAAGAACTGGTCTAAAGTAGTCCCCTATGTAGAGTCCATAGAACTGGTCTAAAGTAGTGTCCTATGTAGAGTCCATAGAACTGGTCTAAAGTAGTGTCCTATGTAGAGTGCATAGAACTCTGGTCTAAAGTAGTGTCCTATGTAGAGTGCATAGAACTCTGGTCTAAAGTAGTGTCCTATGTAGAGTGCATAGAACTCTGGTCTAAAGTAGTGTCCTATGTAGAGTCCATAGAACTCTGGTCTAAAGTAGTGTCCTATGTAGAGTCCAAAGAACTGGTCTAAAGTAGTGTCCTATGTAGAGTCCATAGAACTGGTCTAAAGTAGTGTCCTATGTAGAGTCCATAGAACTCTGGTCTAAAGTAGTGTCCTATGTTTATTTTTTTATTTTATTTTACCTTTATTTAACCAGGCAAGTCAGTTAAGAACACATTCTTATTTTCAATGACGGCCTGGGAACAGTGGGTTAACTGCCTGTTCAGGGGCAGAACGACAGATTTGTACCAGCTCGGGGGTTTGAAATCGCAACCTTCCGGTTTCTAGTCCAACGCTCTAACCACTAGGCTACGCTGCTGCCCCATGTAGAGTCCTATGTAGAGTCCATAGGACTCTGGTCTAAAGTAGTGTCCTATGTAGAGTCCATAGAACTGGTCTAAAGTAGTGTCCTATGTAGAGTCAATAGAACTCTGGTCTAAAGTAGTGTCCTATGTAGAGTCCATAGAACTGGTCTAAAGTAGTCCCCTATGTATAGTCCATAGAACTGGTCTAAAGTAGTGTCCTATGTAGAGTCCAAAGAACTCTGGTCTAAAGTAGTGTCCTATGTAGAGTGCATAGAACTCTGGTCTAAAGTAGTGTCCTATGTAGAGTGCATAGAACTCTGGTCTAAAGTAGTGTCCTATGTAGAGTGCATAGAACTCTGGTCTAAAGTAGTGTCCTATGTAGAGTGCATAGGACTCTGGTCTAAAGTAGTGTCCTATGTAGAGTGCATAGAACTCTGGCCTAAAGTAGTGTCCTATGTAGAGTGCATAGAACTGGTCTAAAGTAGTGTCCTATGTAGAGTCCAAAGAACTGGTCTAAAGTAGTGTCCTATGTAGAGTCCAAAGAACTGGTCTAAAGTAGTCCCCCATGTAGAGTCCATAGAACTCTGGTCTAAAGTAGTGTCCTATGTAGAGTCCATAGAACTGGTCTAAAGTAGTGTCCTATGTAGAGTCCATAGAACTGGTCTAAAGTAGTGTCCTATGTAGAGTCCAAAGAACTCTGGTCTAAAGTAGTGTCCTATGTAGAGTCCATAGAACTGGTCTAAAGTAGTGTCCTATGTAGAGTCCATAGAACTGGTCTAAAGTAGTCCCCTATGTAGAGTCCATAGAACTCTGGTCTAAAGTAGTGTCCTATCTAGAGTCCATAGAACTGGTCTAAAGTAGTGTCCTATCTAGAGTCCATAGAACTCTGGTCTAAAGTAGTGTCCTATCTAGAGTTCATAGAACTCTGGTCTAAAGTAGTGTCCTATGTAGAGTCCATAGAACTGGTCTAAAGTAGTGTCCTATGTAGAGTGCATAGAACTCTGGTCTAAAGTAGTGTCCTATGTAGAGTGCATAGAACTGGTCTAAAGTAGTGTCCTATGTAGAGTGCATAGAACTCTGGTCTAAAGTAGTGTCCTATGTAGAGTGCATAGAACTCTGGTCTAAAGTAGTGTCCTATGTAGAGTGCATAGGACTCTGGTCTAAAGTAGTGTCCTATGTAGAGTGCATAGAACTCTGGTCTAAAGTAGTGTCCTATGTAGAGTGCATAGAACTCTGGTCTAAAGTAGTGTCCTATGTAGAGTCCATAGAACTGGTCTAAAGTAGTATCCTATGTAGAGTCCAAAGAACTGGTCTAAAGTGGTGTCCTATGTAGAGTCCATAGAACTGGTCTAAAGTAGTGTCCTATGTAGAGTCCATAGAACTCTGGTCTAAAGTAGTGTCCTATGTAGAGTCCATAGAACTCTGGTCTAAAGTAGTGTCCTATGTAGAGTCCATAGAACTGGTCTAAAGTAGTGTCCTATGTAGAGTCCATAGAACTCTGGTCTAAAGTAGTGTCCTATGTAGAGTCCATAGAACTGGTCTAAAGTAGTGTCCTATGTAGAGTCCAAAGAACTCTGGTCTAAAGTAGTGTCCTATGTAGAGTCCATAGAACTGGTCTAAAGTAGTGTCCTATGTAGAGTGCATAGAACTCTGGTCTAAAGTAGTGTCCAATGTAGAGTGCATAGAACTCTGGTCTAAAGTAGTGTCCTATGTAGAGTGCATAGAACTCTGGTCTAAAGTAGTGTCCTATGTAGAGTGCATAGAACTGGTCTAAAGTAGTGTCCTATGTAGAGTCCATAGAACTGGTCTAAAGTAGTGTCCTATGTAGAGTGCATAGAACTCTGGTCTAAAGTAGTGTCCTATGTAGAGTGCATAGGACTCTGGTCTAAAGTAGTGTCCTATGTAGAGTGCATAGAACTCTGGCCTAAAGTAGTGTCCTATGTAGAGTCCATAGAACTGGTCTAAAGTAGTGTCCTATGTAGAGTCCATAGAACTCTGGTCTAAAGTAGTGTCCTATGTAGAGTCCATAGAACTGGTCTAACGTAGTGTCCTATGTAGAGTCCATAGAACTCTGGTCTAAAGTAGTGTTCTATGTAGAGTGCATAGAACTCTGGTCTAAAGTAGTGTCCTATGTAGAGTGCATAGAACTGGTCTAAAGTAGTGTCCTATGTAGAGTCCATAGAACTGGTCTAAAGTAGTGTCCTATGTAGAGTCCATAGAACTGGTCTAAAGTAGTGTCCTATGTAGAGTGCATAGAACTCTGGTCTAAAGTAGTGTCCTATGTAGAGTGCATAGAACTCTGGTCTAAAGTAGTGTCCTATGTAGAGTGCATAGAACTGGTCTAAAGTAGTGTCCTATGTAGAGTCCATAGAACTGGTCTAAAGTAGTGTCCTATGTAGAGTCCATAGAACAGGTCTAAAGTAGTGTCCTATGTAGAGTGCATAGAACTCTGGTCTAAAGTAGTGTCCTATGTAGAGTGCATAGAACTCTGGTCTAAAGTAGTGTCCTATGTAGAGTGCATAGAACTCTGGTCTAAAGTAGTGTCCTATGTAGAGTGCATAGGACTCTGGTCTAAAGTAGTGTCCTATGTAGAGTGCATAGAACTCTGGCCTAAAGTAGTGTCCTATGTAGAGTCCATAGAACTGGTCTAAAGTAGTGTCCTATGTAGAGTCCAAAGAACTGGTCTAAAGTAGTCCCCTATGTAGAGTCCATAGAACTGGTCTAAAGTAGTGTCCTATGTAGAGTCCATAGAACTGGTCTAAAGTAGTGTCCTATGTAGAGTGCATAGAACTCTGGTCTAAAGTAGTGTCCTATGTAGAGTGCATAGAACTCTGGTCTAAAGTAGTGTCCTATGTAGAGTCCAAAGAACTGGTCTAAAGTAGTCCCCTATGTAGAGTGCATAGAACTCTGGTCTAAAGTAGTGTCCTATGTAGAGTGCATAGAACTGGTCTAAAGTAGTGTCCTATGTAGAGTCCATAGAACTGGTCTAAAGTAGTGTCCTATGTAGAGTCCATAGAACAGGTCTAAAGTAGTGTCCTATGTAGAGTGCATAGAACTCTGGTCTAAAGTAGTGTCCTATGTAGAGTGCATAGAACTCTGGTCTAAAGTAGTGTCCTATGTAGAGTGCATAGGACTCTGGTCTAAAGTAGTGTCCTATGTAGAGTGCATAGAACTCTGGCCTAAAGTAGTGTCCTATGTAGAGTCCATAGAACTGGTCTAAAGTAGTGTCCTATGTAGAGTCCAAAGAACTGGTCTAAAGTAGTCCCCTATGTAGAGTCCATAGAACTGGTCTAAAGTAGTGTCCTATGTAGAGTCCATAGAACTCTGGTCTAAAGTAGTGTCCTATGTAGAGTCCATAGAACTCTGGTCTAAAGTAGTGTCCTATGTAGAGTCCATAGAACTGGTCTAAAGTAGTGTCCTATGTAGAGTGCATAGAACTGGTCTAAAGTAGTGTCCTATGTAGAGTCCATAGAACTGGTCTAAAGTAGTGTCCTATGTAGAGTGCATAGAACTCTGGTCTAAAGTAGTGTCCTATGTAGAGTGCATAGGACTCTGGTCTAAAGTAGTGTCCTATGTAGAGTGCATAGAACTCTGGCCTAAAGTAGTGTCCTATGTAGAGTCCATAGAACTGGTCTAAAGTAGTGTCCTATGTAGAGTCCATAGAACTCTGGTCTAAAGTAGTGTCCTATGTAGAGTCCATAGAACTGGTCTAACGTAGTGTCCTATGTAGAGTCCATAGAACTCTGGTCTAAAGTAGTGTTCTATGTAGAGTGCATAGAACTCTGGTCTAAAGTAGTGTCCTATGTAGAGTGCATAGAACTGGTCTAAAGTAGTGTCCTATGTAGAGTCCATAGAACTGGTCTAAAGTAGTGTCCTATGTAGAGTCCATAGAACTGGTCTAAAGTAGTGTCCTATGTAGAGTGCATAGAACTCTGGTCTAAAGTAGTGTCCTATGTAGAGTGCATAGAACTCTGGTCTAAAGTAGTGTCCTATGTAGAGTGCATAGAACTGGTCTAAAGTAGTGTCCTATGTAGAGTCCATAGAACTGGTCTAAAGTAGTGTCCTATGTAGAGTCCATAGAACAGGTCTAAAGTAGTGTCCTATGTAGAGTGCATAGAACTCTGGTCTAAAGTAGTGTCCTATGTAGAGTGCATAGAACTCTGGTCTAAAGTAGTGTCCTATGTAGAGTGCATAGAACTCTGGTCTAAAGTAGTGTCCTATGTAGAGTGCATAGGACTCTGGTCTAAAGTAGTGTCCTATGTAGAGTGCATAGAACTCTGGCCTAAAGTAGTGTCCTATGTAGAGTCCATAGAACTGGTCTAAAGTAGTGTCCTATGTAGAGTCCAAAGAACTGGTCTAAAGTAGTCCCCTATGTAGAGTCCATAGAACTGGTCTAAAGTAGTGTCCTATGTAGAGTCCATAGAACTGGTCTAAAGTAGTGTCCTATGTAGAGTGCATAGAACTCTGGTCTAAAGTAGTGTCCTATGTAGAGTGCATAGAACTCTGGTCTAAAGTAGTGTCCTATGTAGAGTCCAAAGAACTGGTCTAAAGTAGTCCCCTATGTAGAGTGCATAGAACTCTGGTCTAAAGTAGTGTCCTATGTAGAGTGCATAGAACTGGTCTAAAGTAGTGTCCTATGTAGAGTCCATAGAACTGGTCTAAAGTAGTGTCCTATGTAGAGTCCATAGAACAGGTCTAAAGTAGTGTCCTATGTAGAGTGCATAGAACTCTGGTCTAAAGTAGTGTCCTATGTAGAGTGCATAGAACTCTGGTCTAAAGTAGTGTCCTATGTAGAGTGCATAGGACTCTGGTCTAAAGTAGTGTCCTATGTAGAGTGCATAGAACTCTGGCCTAAAGTAGTGTCCTATGTAGAGTCCATAGAACTGGTCTAAAGTAGTGTCCTATGTAGAGTCCAAAGAACTGGTCTAAAGTAGTCCCCTATGTAGAGTCCATAGAACTGGTCTAAAGTAGTGTCCTATGTAGAGTCCAAAGAACTGGTCTAAAGTGGTGTCCTATGTAGAGTCCATAGAACTGGTCTAAAGTAGTGTCCTATGTAGAGTCCATAGAACTCTGGTCTAAAGTAGTGTCCTATGTAGAGTCCATAGAACTCTGGTCTAAAGTAGTGTCCTATGTAGAGTCCATAGAACTGGTCTAAAGTAGTGTCCTATGTAGAGTCCATAGAACTCTGGTCTAAAGTAGTGTCCTATGTAGAGTCCATAGAACTGGTCTAAAGTAGTGTCCTATGTAGAGTCCAAAGAACTCTGGTCTAAAGTAGTGTCCTATGTAGAGTCCATAGAACTGGTCTAAAGTAGTGTCCTATGTAGAGTGCATAGGACTCTGGTCTAAAGTAGTGTCCTATGTAGAGTGCATAGAACTCTGGCCTAAAGTAGTGTCCTATGTAGAGTCCATAGAACTGGTCTAAAGTAGTGTCCTATGTAGAGTCCAAAGAACTGGTCTAAAGTAGTCCCCTATGTAGAGTCCATAGAACTGGTCTAAAGTAGTGTCCTATGTAGAGTCCATAGAACTGGTCTAAAGTAGTGTCCTATGTAGAGTGCATAGAACTCTGGTCTAAAGTAGTGTCCTATGTAGAGTGCATAGAACTCTGGTCTAAAGTAGTGTCCTATGTAGAGTGCATAGAACTCTGGTCTAAAGTAGTGTCCTATGTAGAGTCCATAGAACTCTGGTCTAAAGTAGTGTCCTATGTAGAGTCCAAAGAACTGGTCTAAAGTAGTGTCCTATGTAGAGTCCATAGAACTGGTCTAAAGTAGTGTCCTATGTAGAGTCCATAGAACTCTGGTCTAAAGTAGTGTCCTATGTTTATTTTTTTATTTTATTTTACCTTTATTTAACCAGGCAAGTCAGTTAAGAACACATTCTTATTTTCAATGACGGCCTGGGAACAGTGGGTTAACTGCCTGTTCAGGGGCAGAACGACAGATTTGTACCAGCTCGGGGGTTTGAACTCGCAACCTTCCGGTTTCTAGTCCAACGCTCTAACCACTAGGCTACGCTGCTGCCCCATGTAGAGTCCTATGTAGAGTCCATAGGACTCTGGTCTAAAGTAGTGTCCTATGTAGAGTCCATAGAACTGGTCTAAAGTAGTGTCCTATGTAGAGTCAATAGAACTCTGGTCTAAAGTAGTGTCCTATGTAGAGTCCATAGAACTGGTCTAAAGTAGTCCCCTATGTATAGTCCATAGAACTGGTCTAAAGTAGTGTCCTATGTAGAGTCCAAAGAACTCTGGTCTAAAGTAGTGTCCTATGTAGAGTGCATAGAACTCTGGTCTAAAGTAGTGTCCTATGTAGAGTGCATAGAACTCTGGTCTAAAGTAGTGTCCTATGTAGAGTGCATAGAACTCTGGTCTAAAGTAGTGTCCTATGTAGAGTGCATAGGACTCTGGTCTAAAGTAGTGTCCTATGTAGAGTGCATAGAACTCTGGCCTAAAGTAGTGTCCTATGTAGAGTGCATAGAACTGGTCTAAAGTAGTGTCCTATGTAGAGTCCAAAGAACTGGTCTAAAGTAGTGTCCTATGTAGAGTCCAAAGAACTGGTCTAAAGTAGTCCCCCATGTAGAGTCCATAGAACTCTGGTCTAAAGTAGTGTCCTATGTAGAGTCCATAGAACTGGTCTAAAGTAGTGTCCTATGTAGAGTCCATAGAACTGGTCTAAAGTAGTGTCCTATGTAGAGTCCAAAGAACTCTGGTCTAAAGTAGTGTCCTATGTAGAGTCCATAGAACTGGTCTAAAGTAGTGTCCTATGTAGAGTCCATAGAACTGGTCTAAAGTAGTCCCCTATGTAGAGTCCATAGAACTCTGGTCTAAAGTAGTGTCCTATCTAGAGTCCATAGAACTGGTCTAAAGTAGTGTCCTATCTAGAGTCCATAGAACTCTGGTCTAAAGTAGTGTCCTATCTAGAGTTCATAGAACTCTGGTCTAAAGTAGTGTCCTATGTAGAGTCCATAGAACTGGTCTAAAGTAGTGTCCTATGTAGAGTGCATAGAACTCTGGTCTAAAGTAGTGTCCTATGTAGAGTGCATAGAACTGGTCTAAAGTAGTGTCCTATGTAGAGTGCATAGAACTCTGGTCTAAAGTAGTGTCCTATGTAGAGTGCATAGAACTCTGGTCTAAAGTAGTGTCCTATGTAGAGTGCATAGGACTCTGGTCTAAAGTAGTGTCCTATGTAGAGTGCATAGAACTCTGGTCTAAAGTAGTGTCCTATGTAGAGTGCATAGAACTCTGGTCTAAAGTAGTGTCCTATGTAGAGTCCATAGAACTGGTCTAAAGTAGTGTCCTATGTAGAGTCCAAAGAACTGGTCTAAAGTGGTGTCCTATGTAGAGTCCATAGAACTGGTCTAAAGTAGTGTCCTATGTAGAGTCCATAGAACTCTGGTCTAAAGTAGTGTCCTATGTAGAGTCCATAGAACTCTGGTCTAAAGTAGTGTCCTATGTAGAGTCCATAGAACTGGTCTAAAGTAGTGTCCTATGTAGAGTCCATAGAACTCTGGTCTAAAGTAGTGTCCTATGTAGAGTCCATAGAACTGGTCTAAAGTAGTGTCCTATGTAGAGTCCAAAGAACTCTGGTCTAAAGTAGTGTCCTATGTAGAGTCCATAGAACTGGTCTAAAGTAGTGTCCTATGTAGAGTGCATAGGACTCTGGTCTAAAGTAGTGTCCTATGTAGAGTGCATAGAACTCTGGCCTAAAGTAGTGTCCTATGTAGAGTCCATAGAACTGGTCTAAAGTAGTGTCCTATGTAGAGTCCAAAGAACTGGTCTAAAGTAGTCCCCTATGTAGAGTCCATAGAACTGGTCTAAAGTAGTGTCCTATGTAGAGTCCATAGAACTGGTCTAAAGTAGTGTCCTATGTAGAGTGCATAGAACTCTGGTCTAAAGTAGTGTCCTATGTAGAGTGCATAGAACTCTGGTCTAAAGTAGTGTCCTATGTAGAGTGCATAGAACTCTGGTCTAAAGTAGTGTCCTATGTAGAGTCCATAGAACTCTGGTCTAAAGTAGTGTCCTATGTAGAGTCCAAAGAACTGGTCTAAAGTAGTGTCCTATGTAGAGTCCATAGAACTGGTCTAAAGTAGTGTCCTATGTAGAGTCCATAGAACTCTGGTCTAAAGTAGTGTCCTATGTTTATTTTTTTATTTTATTTTACCTTTATTTAACCAGGCAAGTCAGTTAAGAACACATTCTTATTTTCAATGACGGCCTGGGAACAGTGGGTTAACTGCCTGTTCAGGGGCAGAACGACAGATTTGTACCAGCTCGGGGGTTTGAACTCGCAACCTTCCGGTTTCTAGTCCAACGCTCTAACCACTAGGCTACGCTGCTGCCCCATGTAGAGTCCTATGTAGAGTCCATAGGACTCTGGTCTAAAGTAGTGTCCTATGTAGAGTCCATAGAACTGGTCTAAAGTAGTGTCCTATGTAGAGTCAATAGAACTCTGGTCTAAAGTAGTGTCCTATGTAGAGTCCATAGAACTGGTCTAAAGTAGTCCCCTATGTATAGTCCATAGAACTGGTCTAAAGTAGTGTCCTATGTAGAGTCCAAAGAACTCTGGTCTAAAGTAGTGTCCTATGTAGAGTGCATAGAACTCTGGTCTAAAGTAGTGTCCTATGTAGAGTGCATAGAACTCTGGTCTAAAGTAGTGTCCTATGTAGAGTGCATAGAACTCTGGTCTAAAGTAGTGTCCTATGTAGAGTGCATAGGACTCTGGTCTAAAGTAGTGTCCTATGTAGAGTGCATAGAACTCTGGCCTAAAGTAGTGTCCTATGTAGAGTGCATAGAACTGGTCTAAAGTAGTGTCCTATGTAGAGTCCAAAGAACTGGTCTAAAGTAGTGTCCTATGTAGAGTCCAAAGAACTGGTCTAAAGTAGTCCCCCATGTAGAGTCCATAGAACTCTGGTCTAAAGTAGTGTCCTATGTAGAGTCCATAGAACTGGTCTAAAGTAGTGTCCTATGTAGAGTCCATAGAACTGGTCTAAAGTAGTGTCCTATGTAGAGTCCAAAGAACTCTGGTCTAAAGTAGTGTCCTATCTAGAGTCCATAGAACTGGTCTAAAGTAGTGTCCTATCTAGAGTCCATAGAACTCTGGTCTAAAGTAGTGTCCTATCTAGAGTTCATAGAACTCTGGTCTAAAGTAGTGTCCTATGTAGAGTCCATAGAACTGGTCTAAAGTAGTGTCCTATGTAGAGTGCATAGAACTCTGGTCTAAAGTAGTGTCCTATGTAGAGTGCATAGAACTGGTCTAAAGTAGTGTCCTATGTAGAGTGCATAGAACTCTGGTCTAAAGTAGTGTCCTATGTAGAGTGCATAGAACTCTGGTCTAAAGTAGTGTCCTATGTAGAGTGCATAGGACTCTGGTCTAAAGTAGTGTCCTATGTAGAGTGCATAGAACTCTGGTCTAAAGTAGTGTCCTATGTAGAGTGCATAGAACTCTGGTCTAAAGTAGTGTCCTATGTAGAGTCCATAGAACTGGTCTAAAGTAGTGTCCTATGTAGAGTCCAAAGAACTGGTCTAAAGTGGTGTCCTATGTAGAGTCCATAGAACTGGTCTAAAGTAGTGTCCTATGTAGAGTCCATAGAACTCTGGTCTAAAGTAGTGTCCTATGTAGAGTCCATAGAACTCTGGTCTAAAGTAGTGTCCTATGTAGAGTCCATAGAACTGGTCTAAAGTAGTGTCCTATGTAGAGTCCATAGAACTCTGGTCTAAAGTAGTGTCCTATGTAGAGTCCATAGAACTGGTCTAAAGTAGTGTCCTATGTAGAGTCCAAAGA
The DNA here is from genome assembly GCF_002021735.2 of Oncorhynchus kisutch. Lineage (NCBI taxonomy): Eukaryota > Metazoa > Chordata > Actinopteri > Salmoniformes > Salmonidae > Oncorhynchus > Oncorhynchus kisutch. Next base: position 69,173,668 of record NC_034178.2, read on the forward strand.
ACTCTGGTCTAAAGTAGTGTCCTATGTAGAGTCCATAGAACTGGTCTAAAGTAGTGTCCTATGTAGAGTGCATAGAACTCTGGTCTAAAGTAGTGTCCTATGTAGAGTGCATAGAACTCTGGTCTAAAGTAGTGTCCTATGTAGAGTGCATAGAAATCTGGTCTAAAGTAGTGTCCTATGTAGAGTGCATAGAACTGGTCTAAAGTAGTGTCCTATGTAGAGTCCATAGAACTGGTCTAAAGTAGTGTCCTATGTAGAGTGCATAGAACTCTGGTCTAAAGTAGTGTCCTATGTAGAGTGCATAGGACTCTGGTCTAAAGTAGTGTCCTATGTAGAGTGCATAGAACTCTGGCCTAAAGTAGTGTCCTATGTAGAGTCCATAGAACTGGTCTAAAGTAGTGTCCTATGTAGAGTCCATAGAACTCTGGTCTAAAGTAGTGTCCTATGTAGAGTCCATAGAACTGGTCTAACGTAGTGTCCTATGTAGAGTCCATAGAACTCTGGTCTAAAGTAGTGTCCTATGTAGAGTCCATAGAACTCTGGTCTAAAGTAGTGTCCTATGTAGAGTCCATAGAACTGGTCTAAAGTAGTGTCCTATGTAGAGTCCATAGAACTCTGGTCTAAAGTAGTGTCCTATGTAGAGTCCATAGAACTGGTCTAAAGTAGTCCCCTATGTAGAGTCCATAGAACTGGTCTAAAGTAGTGTCCTATGTAGAGTCCAAAGAACTCTGGTCTAAAGTAGTGTCCTATGTAGAGTCCATAGAACTGGTCTAAAGTAGTGTCCTATGTAGAGTGCATAGAACTCTGGTCTAAAGTAGTGTCCTATGTAGAGTGCATAGAACTCTGGTCTAAAGTAGTGTCCTATGTAGAGTGCATAGAACTGGTCTAAAGTAGTGTCCTATGTAGAGTGCATAGAACTCTGGTCTAAAGTAGTGTCCTATGTAGAGTGCATAGAACTCTGGTCTAAAGTAGTGTCCTATGTAGAGTGCATAGAACTCTGGTCTAAAGTAGTGTCCTATGTAGAGTCCATAGAACTCTGGTCTAAAGTAGTGTCCTATGTAGAGTCCAAAGAACTGGTCTAAAGTAGTGTCCTATGTAGAGTCCATAGAACTGGTCTAAAGTAGTGTCCTATGTAGAGTCCATAGAACTCTGGTCTAAAGTAGTGTCCTATGTTTATTTTTTTATTTTATTTTACCTTTATTTAACCAGGCAAGTCAGTTAAGAACACATTCTTATTTTCAATGACGGCCTGGGAACAGTGGGTTAACTGCCTGTTCAGGGGCAGAACGACAGATTTGTACCAGCTCGGGGGTTTGAACTCGCAACCTTCCGGTTTCTAGTCCAACGCTCTAACCACTAGGCTACGCTGCTGCCCCATGTAGAGTCCTATGTAGAGTCCATAGGACTCTGGTCTAAAGTAGTGTCCTATGTAGAGTCCATAGAACTGGTCTAAAGTAGTGTCCTATGTAGAGTCAATAGAACTCTGGTCTAAAGTAGTGTCCTATGTAGAGTCCATAGAACTGGTCTAAAGTAGTCCCCTATGTATAGTCCATAGAACTGGTCTAAAGTAGTGTCCTATGTAGAGTCCAAAGAACTCTGGTCTAAAGTAGTGTCCTATGTAGAGTGCATAGAACTCTGGTCTAAAGTAGTGTCCTATGTAGAGTGCATAGAACTCTGGTCTAAAGTAGTGTCCTATGTAGAGTGCATAGAACTCTGGTCTAAAGTAGTGTCCTATGTAGAGTGCATAGGACTCTGGTCTAAAGTAGTGTCCTATGTAGAGTGCATAGAACTCTGGCCTAAAGTAGTGTCCTATGTAGAGTGCATAGAACTGGTCTAAAGTAGTGTCCTATGTAGAGTCCAAAGAACTGGTCTAAAGTAGTGTCCTATGTAGAGTCCAAAGAACTGGTCTAAAGTAGTCCCCCATGTAGAGTCCATAGAACTCTGTCTAAAGTAGTGTCCTATGTAGAGTCCATAGAACTGGTCTAAAGTAGTGTCCTATGTAGAGTCCATAGAACTGGTCTAAAGTAGTGTCCTATGTAGAGTCCAAAGAACTCTGGTCTAAAGTAGTGTCCTATGTAGAGTCCATAGAACTGGTCTAAAGTAGTGTCCTATGTAGAGTCCATAGAACTGGTCTAAAGTAGTCCCCTATGTAGAGTCCATAGAACTCTGGTCTAAAGTAGTGTCCTATCTAGAGTCCATAGAACTGGTCTAAAGTAGTGTCCTATCTAGAGTCCATAGAACTCTGGTCTAAAGTAGTGTCCTATCTAGAGTTCATAGAACTCTGGTCTAAAGTAGTGTCCTATGTAGAGTCCATAGAACTGGTCTAAAGTAGTGTCCTATGTAGAGTGCATAGAACTCTGGTCTAAAGTAGTGTCCTATGTAGAGTGCATAGAACTGGTCTAAAGTAGTGTCCTATGTAGAGTGCATAGAACTCTGGTCTAAAGTAGTGTCCTATGTAGAGTGCATAGAACTCTGGTCTAAAGTAGTGTCCTATGTAGAGTGCATAGGACTCTGGTCTAAAGTAGTGTCCTATGTAGAGTGCATAGAACTCTGGTCTAAAGTAGTGTCCTATGTAGAGTGCATAGAACTCTGGTCTAAAGTAGTGTCCTATGTAGAGTCCATAGAACTGGTCTAAAGTAGTGTCCTATGTAGAGTCCAAAGAACTGGTCTAAAGTGGTGTCCTATGTAGAGTCCATAGAACTGGTCTAAAGTAGTGTCCTATGTAGAGTCCATAGAACTCTGGTCTAAAGTAGTGTCCTATGTAGAGTCCATAGAACTCTGGTCTAAAGTAGTGTCCTATGTAGAGTCCATAGAACTGGTCTAAAGTAGTGTCCTATGTAGAGTCCATAGAACTCTGGTCTAAAGTAGTGTCCTATGTAGAGTCCATAGAACTGGTCTAAAGTAGTGTCCTATGTAGAGTCCAAAGAACTCTGGTCTAAAGTAGTGTCCTATGTAGAGTCCATAGAACTGGTCTAAAGTAGTGTCCTATGTAGAGTGCATAGGACTCTGGTCTAAAGTAGTGTCCTATGTAGAGTGCATAGAACTCTGGCCTAAAGTAGTGTCCTATGTAGAGTCCATAGAACTGGTCTAAAGTAGTGTCCTATGTAGATTCCAAAGAACTGGTCTAAAGTAGTCCCCTATGTAGAGTCCATAGAACTGGTCTAAAGTAGTGTCCTATGTAGAGTCCATAGAACTGGTCTAAAGTAGTGTCCTATGTAGAGTGCATAGAACTCTGGTCTAAAGTAGTGTCCTATGTAGAGTGCATAGAACTCTGGTCTAAAGTAGTGTCCTATGTAGAGTGCATAGAACTCTGGTCTAAAGTAGTGTCCTATGTAGAGTGCATAGAACTCTGGTCTAAAGTAGTGTCCTATGTAGAGTCCATAGAACTCTGGTCTAAAGTAGTGTCCTATGTAGAGTCCAAAGAACTGGTCTAAAGTAGTGTCCTATGTAGAGTCCATAGAACTGGTCTAAAGTAGTGTCCTATGTAGAGTCCATAGAACTCTGGTCTAAAGTAGTGTCCTATGTTTATTTTTTTATTTTATTTTACCTTTATTTAACCAGGCAAGTCAGTTAAGAACACATTCTTATTTTCAATGACGGCCTGGGAACAGTGGGTTAACTGCCTGTTCAGGGGCAGAACGACAGATTTGTACCAGCTCGGGGGTTTGAACTCGCAACCTTCCGGTTTCTAGTCCAACGCTCTAACCACTAGGCTACGCTGCTGCCCCATGTAGAGTCCTATGTAGAGTCCATAGGACTCTGGTCTAAAGTAGTGTCCTATGTAGAGTCCATAGAACTGGTCTAAAGTAGTGTCCTATGTAGAGTCAATAGAACTCTGGTCTAAAGTAGTGTCCTATGTAGAGTCCATAGAACTGGTCTAAAGTAGTCCCCTATGTATAGTCCATAGAACTGGTCTAAAGTAGTGTCCTATGTAGAGTCCAAAGAACTCTGGTCTAAAGTAGTGTCCTATGTAGAGTGCATAGAACTCTGGTCTAAAGTAGTGTCCTATGTAGAGTGCATAGAACTCTGGTCTAAAGTAGTGTCCTATGTAGAGTGCATAGAACTCTGGTCTAAAGTAGTGTCCTATGTAGAGTGCATAGGACTCAGGTCTAAAGTAGTGTCCTATGTAGAGTGCATAGAACTCTGGCCTAAAGTAGTGTCCTATGTAGAGTGCATAGAACTGGTCTAAAGTAGTGTCCTATGTAGAGTCCAAAGAACTGGTCTAAAGTAGTGTCCTATGTAGAGTCCAAAGAACTGGTCTAAAGTAGTCCCCCATGTAGAGTCCATAGAACTCTGGTCTAAAGTAGTGTCCTATGTAGAGTCCATAGAACTGGTCTAAAGTAGTGTCCTATGTAGAGTCCATAGAACTGGTCTAAAGTAGTGTCCTATGTAGAGTCCAAAGAACTCTGGTCTAAAGTAGTGTCCTATGTAGAGTCCATAGAACTGGTCTAAAGTAGTGTCCTATGTAGAGTCCATAGAACTGGTCTAAAGTAGTCCCCTATGTAGAGTCCATAGAACTCTGGTCTAAAGTAGTGTCCTATCTAGAGTCCATAGAACTGGTCTAAAGTAGTGTCCTATCTAGAGTCCATAGAACTCTGGTCTAAAGTAGTGTCCTATCTAGAGTTCATAGAACTCTGGTCTAAAGTAGTGTCCTATGTAGAGTCCATAGAACTGGTCTAAAGTAGTGTCCTATGTAGAGTGCATAGAACTCTGGTCTAAAGTAGTGTCCTATGTAGAGTGCATAGAACTGGTCTAAAGTAGTGTCCTATGTAGAGTGCATAGAACTCTGGTCTAAAGTAGTGTCCTATGTAGAGTGCATAGAACTCTGGTCTAAAGTAGTGTCCTATGTAGAGTGCATAGGACTCTGGTCTAAAGTAGTGTCCTATGTAGAGTGCATAGAACTCTGGTCTAAAGTAGTGTCCTATGTAGAGTGCATAGAACTCTGGTCTAAAGTAGTGTCCTATGTAGAGTCCATAGAACTGGTCTAAAGTAGTGTCCTATGTAGAGTCCAAAGAACTGGTCTAAAGTGGTGTCCTATGTAGAGTCCATAGAACTGGTCTAAAGTAGTGTCCTATGTAGAGTCCATAGAACTCTGGTCTAAAGTAGTGTCCTATGTAGAGTCCATAGAACTCTGGTCTAAAGTAGTGTCCTATGTAGAGTCCATAGAACTGGTCTAAAGTAGTGTCCTATGTAGAGTCCATAGAACTCTGGTCTAAAGTAGTGTCCTATGTAGAGTCCATAGAACTGGTCTAAAGTAGTGTCCTATGTAGAGTCCAAAGAACTCTGGTCTAAAGTAGTGTCCTATGTAGAGTCCATAGAACTGGTCTAAAGTAGTGTCCTATGTAGAGTGCATAGAACTCTGGTCTAAAGTAGTGTCCTATGTAGAGTGCATAGAACTCTGGTCTAAAGTAGTGTCCTATGTAGAGTGCATAGAACTCTGGTCTAAAGTAGTGTCCTATGTAGAGTGCATAGAACTGGTCTAAAGTAGTGTCCTATGTAGAGTCCATAGAACTGGTCTAAAGTAGTGTCCTATGTAGAGTGCATAGAACTCTGGTCTAAAGTAGTGTCCTATGTAGAGTGCATAGGACTCTGGTCTAAAGTAGTGTCCTATGTAGAGTGCATAGAACTCTGGCCTAAAGTAGTGTCCTATGTAGAGTCCATAGAACTGGTCTAAAGTAGTGTCCTATGTAGAGTCCATAGAACTCTGGTCTAAAGTAGTGTCCTATGTAGAGTCCATAGAACTGGTCTAACGTAGTGTCCTATGTAGAGTCCATAGAACTCTGGTCTAAAGTAGTGTCCTATGTAGAGTCCATAGAACTCTGGTCTAAAGTAGTGTCCTATGTAGAGTCCATAGAACTGGTCTAAAGTAGTGTCCTATGTAGAGTCCATAGAACTGGTCTAAAGTAGTGTCCTATGTAGAGTCCATAGAACTGGTCTAAAGTAGTGTCCTATGTAGAGTGCATAGAACTCTGGTCTAAAGTAGTGTCCTATGTAGAGTGCATAGAACTCTGGTCTAAAGTAGTGTCCTATGTAGAGTGCATAGAACTGGTCTAAAGTAGTGTCCTATGTAGAGTGCATAGAACTCTGGTCTAAAGTAGTGTCCTATGTAGAGTGCATAGAACTCTGGTCTAAAGTAGTGTCCTATGTAGAGTGCATAGAACTCTGGTCTAAAGTAGTGTCCTATGTAGAGTGCATAGGACTCTGGTCTAAAGTAGTGTCCTATGTAGAGTGCATAGAACTCTGGCCTAAAGTAGTGTCCTATGTAGAGTCCATAGAACTGGTCTAAAGTAGTGTCCTATGTAGAGTCCATAGAACTCTGGTCTAAAGTAGTGTCCTATGTAGAGTCCATAGAACTCTGGTCTAAAGTAGTGTCCTATGTAGAGTCCATAGAACTGGTCTAAAGTGCCATTTGGCATGCAGTCATAAGGTTCATCATCATCATCTGTATTGCATACTATCATATTATCCTACTATCATATTTTCCTACTATCCTACAATCATATTATCCTACTATCATATTTTCCTACTATCCTACAATCATATTTTCCTACCATCATACTATCATGCTATCCTACTATCCTAGTATCCTACTATAATTCTTTCATAATATCCTATTATCCTAATATCATACTATCCTACTGTCCATCCCAAATAAAAGCTGTTTGATCAGGTTGCTGAGAATCTGGGAAAATTGTTATCAAAAAGGATGCACCTACTCCAATTAGTTGTGTGCAGACATACATACATTGAAAATGCAGATTATTTTTTATAATGACTAGCTATCATTAGGCCTGCTCATTATAACGATTACCATTAGACCATCAGACCCACCATTTGATCAACTAATTAGATTTATACACTGGATATTTTAAATGAGAATTGTAAAAGTTACTTTGGCCCTTAGGGTAACTACTCTAAACCCTGATGATAAACTGTTCATTACAATGATTACTAGACCATTAGTCTAAGGCAGGGGTGTCCAACTCATTTTGCCCCTAGAGCCACATGCAGTCTCCAACAACGTCCGGAGAGCCGCACTGAAAATTGGTTATATTTCCTCACCATCAAAATTTGCAAGAAATAGTCCTCTATTCATCCTTTTCTTGCCATTTTCGATGTCTAGGCTTTCATTTGGGTGATTATTAGTGAGCTAGACATAATGGGCTGGATACAGTAAGCTGGACACATTGAGCTGGACACATTGAGCTGGACACATTGAGTTGGACACATTGAGCTGGACACATTAAGCTGGACACATTGAGCTGGACACATTGAGCTGGACACATTGAGCTGGACACAGTGAGCCGGACACAGTGAGCTGGACACATTGAGCTGGACACAGTGAGCTGGACATATTGAGCTGGACATATTGAGCTGGACACAGTGAGCTGAACACAGTAAACTGGAAGTATACATTTAAAGTATATTGAGTTTGAAATCTCAAACCACCCCCTCACGTGCCGGATCTGGCCCATGTTTGACAACCCTGGTCTATAGCTTTTCAACCATTTTATAAATTCATTAGTTTCACATATTGTACATATAGCCTACTGGGAGGCCTAAGCCCAAGAGACCAACCTGCGACGTCAAACTCTATTTCAAGAGAGACCTTATTGGCCAGAGCGGCGTCTCGGAGAAGCTGATTGGCCTCTTCCAGTGTTCCATCCTCCGTGGGGATTCCGTTGATGGACAGGAGTCTGTCTCCAACCTGCAGCAGGCCGCACCTGTCGGGACAAACAATCAAATGTAATTATAAAGCCCTGTTGACACAACATGTCTTTACTGTAATCCGGCCTGGATTCAAAAGAGAAGTTAGGGAAAAAAACATTTTTACATAATTTTACAATATAAATCGGATCAAATACATTTGATTGGTAAGTACAGTGTAGCAGAGTTAAGACATTGATTGATAATGAATACAGTAACCTCCAGGGAAGGAGAGCATATGAATCTTATTACCAATCATCTGGACTACAGCTGATTGAAAAGGCACTGGAGAGAGAGGGAGAGAGAAAAGGAGAGAGAGAAAAGGAGAGAGAGAGTAGGGATGAGAGAGAGAGAGTAGGAATGAGAGAGAGAGAGTAGAAATGAGAGAGAGAGTAGGAATGAGAGAGAGAGAGAGAGTAGAAATGAGAGAGAGATTAGGAATGAGAGAGAGAGAGAAAGAGAGAGAGAGCAAGAGGGTAGAGAGAGAGAGAGAGAGAGAGAGAGAGAGAGAGAGAGAGAGAGAGAGAGAGAGAGACAGAGAGAAAGAGAGAGAGAGAGAGAGAGAGAGAGAGAGAGACAGAGAGAAAGAGAGAGAGAGAGAGAGAGAGAGAGAGAGAGAGAGAGAGAGAGAGACAGATAGATAAGAATATATTAAAGCAGAGTTGGAAACAAACGGACTCCATTACAAGTTAAGAGGTGTTCTGATTATTTTTACACACACACACACACACACACACACACACACACACACACACACACACACACACACACACACACACACACACACACACACACACACACACACACACACAGAGAGAGAGTCGTGATGTTGATGTCTCAGTAGTTTACAGTGTGATGCTGCCGTGAGGTCTGAGGCCATGCTCCATTAACCACCCACTCAATGATCTCACCCAGTACTAATTAATCACCAGCCTCTTGTTTGGATGTAGGAATCAACAGCCACCTTCTCTTCTCTGGCCCAACAGGCTGTTTAGCGAATATGTCCTACATATCTACACTCTTAGAAAAAAGGGTTCCAAAAGGGTTCTTCGGCAAATTATTAACCCCTCCACCACCCCCCCCTCGTCGGAGGACAAATATCTACATTTTTTTTTTACAGCTTTTTTGTAACATATATATACACTTTACATATATACATGGTACTTTTACATACATCAATCACATAACAAGAATACATGACTGAACATAAACTCTTTAATCCCGCCCCTCAGCCTCTCTCAGCCCATCCCACCTATCACCATAGCCCTCAACTCTTTAATCCCGCCCCTCAGCCTCTCTCAACCCATCCCACCTATCACCATAGCCCTCAGCTCTTTAATCCCACCCCTCAGCCTCTCTCAGCCCATCCCACCTATCACCATAGCCCTCAACTCTTTAATCCCGCCCCTCAGCCTCTCTCAACCCATCCCACCTATCACCATAGCCCTCAACTCTTTAATCCCGCCCCTCAGCCTCTCTCAACCCATCCCACCTATCACCATAGCCCTCAACTCTTTAATCCCACCCCTCAGCCTCTCTCAACCCATCCCACCTATCACCATAGCCCTCAGCTCTTTAATCCCACCCCTCAGCCTCTCTCAACCCATCCAACCTATCACCATAGCCTTCAGCTCTTTAATCCCAACCCTCAGCCTCTCTCAGCCCATCCCACCTATCACCATAGCCCTCAGCTCTTTAATCCCACCCCTCAGCCTCTCTCAACCCATCCCACCTATCACCATAGCCCTCAGATCTTTAATCCCGCCTCTCAGCCTCTCTCAACCCATCCCACCTATCACCATAGACCTCAGCTCTTTAATCCCGCCCCTCAGCCTCTCTCAGCCCATCCCACCTATCACCATAGCCCTCAGCTCTTTAATCCCGTCTCTCAGCCTCTCTCAGCCCATCCCACCTATCACCATAGCCCTCAGCTCTTAATCCCGCCCCTCAGCCTCTCTCAACCCATCCCACCTATCACCATAGCACTCAGTTCTTTAATCCCGCCCCTCATCCTCTCTCAACCCATCCCACCTATCACCATAGCCCTCAGCTCTTTAATCCCGCCCCTCAGCCTCTCTCAACCCATCCCACCTATCACCATAGCCCTCAGCTCTTTAATCCCGCCCCTCAGCCTCTCTCAACCCATCCCACCTATCACCATAGCCCTCAGCTCTTTAATCCCGCCCCTCAGCCTCTCTCAGCCCATCCCACCTATCACCATAGCCCTCAGCTCTTTAATCCCGCCCCCTCAGCCTCTCTCAACCCATCCCACCTATCACCATAGCCCTCAGATCTTTAATCCCGCCTCTCAGCCTCTCTCAACCCATCCCACCTATCACCATAGCCCTCAGCTCTTTAATCCCGCCCCTCAGCCTCTCTCAACCCATCCCACCTATCACCATAGCACTCAGTTCTTTAATCCCGCCCCCTCAGCCTCTCTCAACCCATCCCACCTATCACCATAGCCCTCAGCTCTTTAATCCCGCCCCTCAGCCTCTCTCAACCCATCCCACCTATCACCATAGCCCTCAGCTCTTTAATCCCGCCCCTCAGCCTCTCTCAGCCCATCCCACCTATCACCATAGCCCTCAGCTCTTTAACCCCCCCCCTCAGCCTCTCTCAACCCATCCCACCTATCACCATAGCCCTCAACTCTTTAATCCCGTCTCTCAGCCTCTCTCAGCCCATCCCACCTATCACCATAGCCCTCAGCTCTTTAATCCCGCCTCTCAGCCTCTCTCAACCCATCCCACCTATCACCATAGCCCTCAACTCTTTAATCCCGCCCCTCAGGCTCTCTCAGCCCACCTATCACCATAGACCACCTCGTTTGGTTTCCATGTGCCAAACATTTTTCAATTGTGCTGTCATGTTTTACATACATCTTGAACCTTTCTAATCGTATATTATCCACAGATTGTGAACGAAAGATGAAAACCTTTCCTACCAGTATTATTATATTATTTATTGACTGACTATGGCTTTCCAAATCGCTCAACACTGCTATTTGTAAGGTTAATTTTAAGTGCATGTTATGATTTTTTTTTAACCATTCCTGAACCTGTGACCAGAAACAACCTACATAGAGACTAGACCAGAATAAATTTTCTTCGCAGGAAAAATCTACAGAGCTGAGATTGTTGTATTGTTGCCCCATATATATACTGTAGCATTCTGTTGGTGGCAAGAATTTTATATAATAATTGAAAAACTCTAAGTGTGGAATCAAGTGTAGTTTTTTTGTACCAGTTTATAAACCATATGCCATGGAATTGGTACATCAAAAATCTCCTCCCATTTATTTTGCCACCCCTATGGCGCAGCTGTCAACATTTATGTCAATTTATTTTTCTATTTATGCCAGTTCCTTTCAGCCAATTTATATCTTTAATATATGGCAGGCAAACAAGTTCCCTTCCTTCTCCGTTTTCTACTTGCCTCCTCCATTTTTGTGGTAACGCTGCAATCAGTTGGTTGTAAATTTGGATTGAGCCGATATTCCCATATATTTTCGATAGCTGCAGATGTGACATAACTCCTCAGTTTCTATTCATAATATCATTAATACATATAATACCATATTTAAATATTTGTTCTGTAAAATAATGTTTTATTTATTTTTTAATTTGTACATTTGAGTTTAACCATAACATTTATTGTAATATTTGTTCTATCTTTTCTGGAGGATAAAACTGAAATTGTAACCAGCTTTGTATAGCTTGTTTAAGAAAGGGCGATACTTTAAACAATATTTCATTTTCAATTCAAAATGAGAAGTCGTAATCTGTTTAAAGACAAAAAACAAGCAATGTTTTTAAACAAAGGAAAAGCCATTCTTAATAATCTACCGGAGAATCATTTTGGATTTAAGTATAATTTATGTATGAGTGAAGTTTTTAGTGAGAGGGTTAATCATTTTAGCCCCCTAAACTCATATTCATTATATAAATAGGCACGTTTAATTTTGTCTGGCTCAGCATTCCAAATAACATGAAACATGATTTTCTGCTCATATGATTTAAAAAAAACAAGTCATCTGGAGTAGGCAGTGACATTAGTATGTAAACTGTGATAAGACCAAAGAGTTTTTCCATAAATAGACAAGTATTTACCTGTCCATGGTTACAGAATCTTATCTTATTTTTGTCTTATCTATTTTTGTCTTATCTATTTTTGCTAACTTTCTATTGAAATGAATTGTGGTGAATTCATTTATATTTTTTGAGATGTGAATACCAAGTATGCCTACTTCACCATCCGCCCATTTTATTA
>NC_034178.2:69190646-69205646 GCF_002021735.2 Oncorhynchus kisutch
ACTAAAAAAATAGCAATTAAGTTTTGGAAACATCTAAAATACAGTGACCCCCTCTCATATCATTACCAAGCCCTGCAATGCCAAGAGCTGAGCAAAGAAAATAGTCCCCTCATCCAGCTGGTCTGGGGCTGGGTTCACAAACCTGTTCTACTAACGCACTGAAGCCTCAGTCCCCTCATTCAGCTGGTCCTGGGGCTGAGTTCACAAACTTGTTCTACTAACACATTGAAGCCTCAGGACCCAGAACATCCAATCAATCAGAATAAACCAAATTACAACACAGTCAAAAACAAACTACATTGCTTATTGGGAAACACAAGCACAAACACAAAGCAAAATGCAGTGCTATCTGGCCCTAAATCGACAGTACACCATATTTGACCATGGTTACTGATCAAAACCTTTAGAAAAACCTTGACAAAGTACAGGCTCAGTGAGCACAGCCTTCCATGAGAAGGGTAGACACAGGAAAACCTGGCTCCCTGTTAAGAGGAAAGGCTGTGCAACCACTGCACCACAGCAGAACCTGGCTCCCTGTAAGAGGAAAGGCTGTGCAACCACTGCACCACAGCAGAACCTGGCTCCCTGTAGAGGAAAGGCTGTGGCAACCCACTGCACACAGCAGAACCTGGCTCCCTGTAGAGGAAAGGCTGTGCAACCACTGCACCACAGCAGAACCTGGCTCCCTGTAGAGGAAGGCTGTGCAACCACTGCACCACAGCAGAACCTGGGCTCCCTGTAAGAGGAAAGGCTGTGGCAACCACACTGCACAACAAGGCAGAACCTGGACTTCCCTGTAAGAGGAAAAGCTGTGTCCAACCACCTGCACCACCAGGAACCAGAGACAAGGCTGCATTTTCCTGCACAAATATGTTAAAAAATATAAAAACCAATTAGAAGGTGTCGGTTTCGCCAAATTTGAAACCCTTATTCAAGGTTTCAAAGACCTCTCTGATGAGAATAGGCTACTGTTGGGGGAGGATGCAGAGCTGTGGGTTGGCAGCGCACTACATTGCTGCCTGCCATATAGAAAAAAATTTGGGAGGGAAAAAAAACAAGGAGTGCTGACAGTACCAATCAACCTGCACATGTCCTCTACTGTAGTACTTATTGTTATTCTCAACATGTATGGTTATGGTGGGACCATTGGTTATTGTTGTTACTGTTGTTACGGTGTATGTTTGTTATGTGTTAATGTTATTGTTGTTACTGTTGTTATTGTTGTTACTGTTGTTATTGTTGTTACTGTTGTTACTGTTGTTACTGTTGTTATTGTTGTTACTGTTGTTATTGTTGTTACTGTTGTTATTGTTGTTACTGTTGTTATTGTTGTTGCTGTTGTTATTGTTGTTACTGTTGTCCCGTTGACAATTTTGATTATTTTTTATTTTCATATTGTAAATATCCAAAGTAAGCTTTGTGTCACGCCCTGACCATAGAGAGCAGTAGGTCAGAGCGTGACTAAGGGGTGTTCTACTCTTGAATTTCTATGTTGGTGTGAATATGGTTCCCAATTGGAGGCAGCTGATGATCGTTGCCTCTAATTGGGGATGATACTTAGTGGGTTCCTTTTCCCACCTGCGTTGTGGGATATTGTTTCGTTTTTGATTTAGTGCCTATGGTTTAGTGCCTATGGTTTAGTGCCTATGGTTTAGTGCCTATGGTGTAGTGCCTATGGTGTAGTGCCTATGGTTTAGTGCCTATGGTTTAGTGCCTATGGTGTAGTGCCTATGGTTTAGTGCCTATGGTTTAGTGCCTATGGTTTAGTGCCTATGGTGAAGTGCCTATGGTTTAGTGCCTATGGTGTAGTGCCTATGGTTTAGTGCCTATGGTGTAGTGCCTATGGTGTAGTGCCTATGGTTTAGTGCCTATGGTTTAGTGCCTATGGTTTAGTGCCTATGGTGTAGTGCCTATGGTGTAGTGCCTATGGTGTAGTGCCTATGGTTTAGTGCCTATGGTGTAGTGCCTATGGTGTAGTGCCTATGGTGTAGTGCCTATGGTTTAGTGCCTATGGTGTAGTGCCTATGGTGTAGTGCCTATGGTGTAGTGCCTATGGTTTAGTGCCTATGGTTTAGTGCCTATGGTGTAGTGCCTATGGTTTAGTGCCTATGGTTTAGTGCCTATGTTTTAGTGCCTATGGTGTAGTGCCTATGGTTTAGTGCCTATGGTTTAGTGCCTATGGTGTAGTGCCTATGGTGTAGTGCCTATGGTTTAGTGCCTATGGTTTAGTGCCTATGGTGTAGTGCCTATGGTTTAGTGCCTATGGTTTAGTGCCTATGGTTTAGTGCCTATGGTTTAGTGCCTATGGTGTAGTGCCTATGGTGTAGTGCCTATGGTGTAGTGCCTATGGTGTAGTGCCTATGGTTTAGTGCCTATGGTGTAGTGCCTATGGTTTAGTGCCTATGGTGTAGTGCCTATGGTTTAGTGCCTATGGTTTAGTGCCTATGGTTTAGTGCCTATGGTGTAGTGCCTATGGTGTAGTGCCTATGGTTTAGTGCCTATGGTGTAGTGCCTATGGTTTAGTGCCTATGGTGTAGTGCCTATGGTTTAGTGCCTATGGTTTAGTGCCTATGGTTTAGTGCCTATGGTGTAGTGCCTATGGTGTAGTGCCTATGGTTTAGTGCCTATGGTTTAGTGCCTATGGTTTAGTGCCTATGGTTTAGTGCCTATGGTTAGTGCCTATGGTGTAGTGCCTATGGTGAAGTGCCTATGGTGTAGTGCCTATGGTTTAGTGCCTATGGTGTAGTGCCTATGGTGTAGTGCCTATGGTGTAGTGCCTATGGTTTAGTGCCTATGGTTTAGTGCCTATGGTTTAGTGCCTATGGTTTAGTGCCTATGGTGTAGTGCCTATGGTGTAGTGCCTATGGTTTAGTGCCTATGGTGTAGTGCCTATGGTTTAGTGCCTATGGTTTAGTGCCTATGGTGTAGTGCCTATGGTGTAGTGCCTATGGTTTAGTGCCTATGGTTTAGTGCCTATGGTGTAGTGCCTATGTGTGTAGTGCCTATGGTGTAGTGCCTATGGTTTAGTGCCTATGGTTTAGTGCCTATGGTTTAGTGCCTATGGTGTAGTGCCTATGGTTTAGTGCCTATGGTTTAGTGCCTATGGTTTAGTGCCTATGTTTAGTGCCTATGGTTTAGTGCCTATGGTGTAGTGCCTATGGTTTAGTGCCTATGTTTAGTGCCTATGGTTAGTGCCTATGGTTTAGTGCCTATGGTTTAGTGCCTATGGTGTAGTGCCTATGTGTAGTGCCTATGGTGTAGTGCCTATGGTGTAGTGCCTATGGTTTAGTGCCTATGGTGTAGTGCCTATGGTGTAGTGCCTATGGTGTAGTGCCTATGGTGTAGTGCCTATGGTTTAGTGCCTATGGTTTAGTGCCTATGGTTTAGTGCCTATGGTGTAGTGCCTATGGTGTAGTGCCTATGGTTTAGTGCCTATGGTGTAGTGCCTATGGTGTAGTGCCTATGGTTTAGTGCCTATGGTTTAGTGCCTATGGTTTAGTGCCTATGGTTTAGTGCCTATGGTTTAGTGCCTATGGTGTAGTGCCTATGGTGTAGTGCCTATGGTGTAGTGCCTATGGTTTAGTGCCTATGGTTTAGTGCCTATGGTTTAGTGCCTATGGTTTAGTGCCTATGGTGTAGTGCCTATGGTTTAGTGCCTATGGTGTAGTGCCTATGGTTTAGTGCCTATGGTTTAGTGCCTATGGTGTAGCGCCTATGGTGTAGTGCCTATGGTTTAGTGCCTATGGTTTAGTGCCTATGGTGTAGTGCCTATGGTGTAGTGCCTATGGTGTAGTGCCTATGGTTTAGTGCCTATGGTTTAGTGCCTATGGTGTAGTGCCTATGGTTTAGTGCCTATGGTTTAGTGCCTATGGTTTAGTGCCTATGGTTTAGTGCCTATGGTTTAGTGCCTATGGTTTAGTGCCTATGGTGTAGTGCCTATGGTTTAGTGCCTATGGTTAGTGCCTATGGTTTAGTGCCTATGGTTTAGTGCCTATGGTTTAGTGCCTATGGTGTAGTGCCTATGGTGTAGTGCCTATGGTTGTAGTGCCTATGGTTTAGTGCCTATGGTGTAGTGCCTATGGTGTAGTGCCTATGGTGTAGTGCCTATGGTTTAGTGCCTATGGTTTAGTGCCTATGGTTTAGTGCCTATGGTGTAGTGCCTATGGTGTAGTGCCTATGGTTTAGTGCCTATGGTGTAGTGCCTATGGTGTAGTGCCTATGGTTTAGTGCCTATGGTGTAGTGCCTATGGTTTAGTGCCTATGGTTTAGTGCCTATGGTTTAGTGCCTATGGTTTAGTGCCTATGGTTTAGTGCCTATGGTGTAGTGCCTATGGTTTAGTGCCTATGGTTTAGTGCCTATGGTTTAGTGCCTATGGTTTAGGTTTAGTGCCTATGGTGTAGTGCCTATGGTGTAGTGCCTATGGTGTAGTGCCTATGGTGTAGTGCCTATGGTTTAGTGCCTATGGTGTAGTGCCTATGGTTAGTGCCTATGGTGTAGTGCCTATGGTTTAGTGCCTATGGTTAGTGCCTATGGTGTAGTGCCTATGGTGTAGTGCCTATGGTGTAGTGCCTATGGTTTAGTGCCTATGGTTTAGTGCCTATGGTTAGTGCCTATGGTGTAGTGCCTATGGTGTAGTGCCTATGGTGTAGTGCCTATGGTGTAGTGCCTATGGTTTAGTGCCTATGGTTTAGTGCCTATGGTTTAGTGCCTATGGTGTAGTGCCTATGGTGTAGTGCCTATGGTGTAGTGCCTATGGTTTAGTGCCTATGGTTTAGTGCCTATGGTGTAGTGCCTATGGTGTAGTGCCTATGGTTTAGTGCCTATGGTTAGTGCCTATGGTTTAGTGCCTATGGTTAGTGCCTATGGTTTAGTGCCTATGGTTTAGTGCCTATGGTGTAGTGCCTATGGTTTAGTGCCTATGGTTTAGTGCCTATGGTTTAGTGCCTATGGTGTAGTGCCTATGGTGTAGTGCCTATGGTGTAGTGCCTATGGTTTAGTGCCTATGGTGTAGTGCCTATGGTTTAGTGCCTATGGTGTAGTGCCTATGGTTTAGTGCCTATGGTTTAGTGCCTATGGTTTAGTGCCTATGGTGTAGTGCCTATGGTGTAGTGCCTATGGTTTAGTGCCTATGGTGTAGTGCCTATGGTTTAGTGCCTATGGTGTAGTGCCTATGGTTAGTGCCTATGGTTTAGTGCCTATGGTTTAGTGCCTATGGTGTAGTGCCTATGGTGTAGTGCCTATGGTTTAGTGCCTATGGTTTAGTGCCTATGGTTTAGTGCCTATGGTTTAGTGCCTATGGTGTAGTGCCTATGGTGTAGTGCCTATGGTTAGTGCCTATGGTTTAGTGCCTATGGTTTAGTGCCTATGGTGTAGTGCCTATGGTTAGTGCCTATGGTTTAGTGCCTATGGTTTAGTGCCTATGGTTAGTGCCTATGGTGTAGTGCCTATGGTTTAGTGCCTATGGTTTAGTGCCTATGGTTTAGTGCCTATGGTTTAGTGCCTATGGTTTAGTGCCTATGGTTTAGTGCCTATGGTGTAGTGCCTATGGTGTAGTGCCTATGGTGTAGTGCCTATGGTGTAGTGCCTATGGTTAGTGCCTATGGTGTAGTGCCTATGGTGTAGTGCCTATGGTTTAGTGCCTATGGTGTAGTGCCTATGGTTTAGTGCCTATGGTGTAGTGCCTATGGTTTAGTGCCTATGGTTTAGTGCCTATGGTTTAGTGCCTATGGTTAGTGCCTATGGTTTAGTGCCTATGGTGTAGTGCCTATGGTTTAGTGCCTATGGTTAGTGCCTATGGTTTAGTGCCTATGGTTTAGTGCCTATGGTTTAGTGCCTATGGTGTAGTGCCTATGGTGTAGTGCCTATGGTGTAGTGCCTATGGTGTAGTGCCTATGGTTAGTGCCTATGGTGTAGTGCCTATGTTTAGTGCCTATGGTGTAGTGCCTATGGTTTAGTGCCTATGGTTTAGTGCCTATGGTTTAGTGCCTATGGTTTAGTGCCTATGGTTTAGTGCCTATGGTGTAGTGCCTATGGTTTAGTGCCTATGGTTGTAGTGCCTATGGTTTAGTGCCTATGGTTTAGTGCCTATGGTTTAGTGCCTATGGTGTAGTGCCTATGGTGTAGTGCCTATGGTTTAGTGCCTATGGTTTAGTGCCTATGGTTTAGTGCCTATGGTTAGTGCCTATGGTGTAGTGCCTATGGTGTAGTGCCTATGGTTTAGTGCCTATGGTTTAGTGCCTATGGTTTAGTGCCTATGGTTAGTGCCTATGGTGTAGTGCCTATGGTGTAGTGCCTATGGTTTAGTGCCTATGGTGTAGTGCCTATGGTTTAGTGCCTATGGTGTAGTGCCTATGGTTTAGTGCCTATGGTGTAGTGCCTATGGTGTAGTGCCTATGGTGTAGTGCCTATGGTGTAGTGCCTATGGTGTAGTGCCTATGGTTTAGTGCCTATGGTGTAGTGCCTATGGTTTAGTGCCTATGGTGTAGTGCCTATGGTTTAGTGCCTATGGTGTAGTGCCTATGGTTTAGTGCCTATGGTGTAGTGCCTATGGTGTAGTGCCTATGGTGTAGTGCCTATGGTTTAGTGCCTATGGTGTAGTGCCTATGGTTTAGTGCCTATGGTTTAGTTCCTATGGTGTAGTGCCTATGGTGTAGTGCCTATGGTGTAGTGCCTATGGTGTAGTGCCTATGGTGTAGTGCCTATGGTGTAGTGCCTATGGTTTAGTGCCTATGGTGTAGTGCCTATGGTGTAGTGCCTATGGTGTAGTGCCTATGGTTTAGTGCCTATGGTTTAGTGCCTATGGTGTAGTGCCTATGGTGTAGTGCCTATGGTTTAGTGCCTATGGTGTAGTTCCTATGGTGTAGTGCCTATGGTGTAGTGCCTATGGTTTAGTGCCTATGGTGTAGTGCCTATGGTTTAGTGCCTATGGTTTAGTGCCTATGGTGTAGTGCCTATGGTTTAGTGCCTATGGTGTAGTGCCTATGGTGTAGTGCCTATGGTTTAGTGCCTATGGTGTAGTGCCTATGGTTTAGTGCCTATGGTTTAGTGCCTATGGTTTAGTGCCTATGGTGTAGTGCCTATGGTTTAGTGCCTATGGTTTAGTGCCTATGGTTTAGTGCCTATGGTGTAGTGCCTATGGTGTAGTGCCTATGGTTTAGTGCCTATGGTGTAGTTCCTATGGTGTAGTGCCTATGGTGTAGTGCCTATGGTTTAGTGCCTATGGTGTAGTGCCTATGGTTTAGTGCCTATGGTTTAGTGCCTATGGTGTAGTGCCTATGGTTTAGTGCCTATGGTGTAGTGCCTATGGTGTAGTGCCTATGGTTTAGTGCCTATGGTGTAGTGCCTATGGTTAGTGCCTATGGTTTAGTGCCTATGGTTTAGTGCCTATGGTGTAGTGCCTATGGTTTAGTGCCTATGGTTTAGTGCCTATGGTTTAGTGCCTATGGTGTAGTGCCTATGGTTTAGTGCCTATGGTGTAGTGCCTATGGTTTAGTGCCTATGGTTTAGTGCCTATGGTGTAGTGCCTATGGTTTAGTGCCTATGGTGTAGTGCCTATGGTGTAGTGCCTATGGTTTAGTGCCTATGGTGTAGTGCCTATGGTGTAGTGCCTATGGTGTAGTGCCTATGGTGTAGTGCCTATGGTGTAGTGCCTATGGTGTAGTGCCTATGGTGTAGTGCCTATGGTTTAGTGCCTATGGTTTAGTGCCTATGGTGTAGTGCCTATGGTGTAGTGCCTATGGTTTAGTGCCTATGGTGTAGTGCCTATGGTTTAGTGCCTATGGTTTAGTGCCTATGGTTTAGTGCCTATGGTGTAGTGCCTATGGTTTAGTGCCTATGGTTTAGTGCCTATGGTTTAGTGCCTATGGTGTAGTGCCTATGGTTAGTGCCTATGGTTTAGTGCCTATGGTGTAGTTCCTATGGTGTAGTGCCTATGGTGTAGTGCCTATGGTTAGTGCCTATGGTGTAGTGCCTATGGTTAGTGCCTATGGTTTAGTGCCTATGGTGTAGTGCCTATGGTTTAGTGCCTATGGTTTAGTGCCTATGGTTTAGTGCCTATGGTGTAGTGCCTATGGTTTAGTGCCTATGGTGTAGTGCCTATGGTTAGTGCCTATGGTTTAGTGCTATGGTTGTAGTGCCTATGGTTTAGTGCCTATGGTGTAGTGCCTATGGTGTAGTGCCTATGGTTTAGTGCCTATGGTGTAGTGCCTATGGTGTAGTGCCTATGGTGTAGTGCCTATGGTTTAGTGCCTATGGTGTAGTGCCTATGGTGTAGTGCCTATGGTGTAGTGCCTATGGTTTAGTGCCTATGGTGTAGTGCCTATGGTGTAGTGCCTATGGTTTAGTGCCTATGGTGTAGTGCCTATGGTTTAGTGCCTATGGTTTAGTGCCTATGGTGTAGTGCCTATGGTTTAGTGCCTATGGTGTAGTGCCTATGGTGTAGTGCCTATGGTTAGTGCCTATGGTGTAGTGCCTATGGTGTAGTGCCTATGGTGTAGTGCCTATGGTTTAGTGCCTATGGTGTAGTGCCTATGGTGTAGTGCCTATGGTGTAGTGCCTATGGTTAGTGCCTATGGTGTAGTGCCTATGGTGTAGTGCCTATGGTGTAGTGCCTATGGTGTAGTGCCTATGGTGTAGTGCCTATGGTGTAGTGCCTATGGTGTAGTGCCTATGGTTTAGTGCCTATGTGCGCTATGAACTGCAAGTTTGTTTATTCTTTATTTTTTGAAGAGAGAGAGAGAGTGAGAGAGGAGAGAGGCTAGGTGAGTGCTAGGAGAGTGCCTAGGAGAGAGAGATGGTTTTTGGTGCCTATGGTGTAGTGTAGTGTGAGTGGTGAGGCTAGAGTGGAGTGGAGAGTGAGAGGTTAGAGTGTGTGATGGTGTAGAGATGGTGAGTGCTATGGTGCCTAGTGCCTAGTGCGTGAGTGGTGAGTGTGTGTATAGTGCTATGGTGGGTGTAGTGCCCTAGTGGTTAGTGCCTATGTGAGTGCTAGGTGTTAGGCGGATGAGTGTAGTGCCTAGTGAGAGTGCCTAGAGTGGGGCCTATGGTGAGTGAGAGATGTGAGAGTGCCTAGGAGAGAGAGAGAGAGAGAGGAGAGAGAGAGAGAGGGTGTAGCCTAGGTTTAGTGCTATGAGAGCGGGAGATGCAGAGAGGAGAGAGAGAAGAGGGAGAGAGAGAGAGAGAGAGAGAGAGAGAGAGAGAGAGAGAGAGAGAGAGAGAGAGAGAGAGAGAGAGAGAGAGAGAGAGAGAGAGAGAGAGAGAGAGAGAGAGAGAGAGAGAGAGAGAGAGAGAGAGAGAGAGAGAGAGACTTCAGACAGAACACATACTATCTACCCTATCAGGAGTTACCATCTCTACTCCTGGAAAGCCACTAGGTGTGCAGGTTGTTGTTTCAACCCTGCAGTAAAACACCTGATTCAGCTAATGAAGGGTCCTGGTAAGGTCACTAGCAAAACATTTGCAGAAAATCCTGTGAGAGGGTAGCTCCCAGGATGAGGGTTGGGCATATCAAGAGTAAATCAAATATGGATGAAATAGAATCACCAGAGCAAAGACAAACACAACACCCGCATAGTATTAAACTATGGAAAACAGAACCAGCATGATTACATCAACTAAATGAAAATGGTGGAAACAAGAGCACACTGAGCAGTATGATATCCTCCAAACTACAGATGTAGGATCTTAACTTGAGCCAGTTTGATACGGCAGGAAAATAATCCTGCAAGGTTTGATACATTTTTCTTTAAACACTGCCCAGTGTTTTCCAGATATCTATGAAATATTTATCTATAATTAATTGCAATGTGAAGTGAAATAGTGGTTTTTTTTAAAGTTAATTTTTTCCCCAATTTATGCTTTGGCCACAAATATGACTGAGTCAATCTCAGTATTTGGATATGAGTTAATATTAACTTTTAAATGTGAAAATACAAACTTCAGAAGCCTTTTTCAACCTCAAATACACTACAAGTTTTAAAGTTTACCCTCCAAAAAGTTGACCAAATAAAGATCCTACACCTGTACCATAGTACTGTCTCTAGTGGATAGGGTATTTTAATGGGGGAGGGATTTGAAGACCATACAGTACGAACATGAGCTCTTATGCTCTTTTTTCCTCTGCCGTCTCTTCATCATGGAGTTGCGTGGACTCATGGGGACAGCTGTACGGGGCAGGGTACTGGAGATCTGGCTGGTCGACCCAGGGCCTGATGTGGTGGTGGTGGTGGAACCGGGGGAGAAGTTGGTCGATACTAGGGCTGGAGAGAGAGAGAGAGTGAGTGAGTGGAAAGGTAGACAGAGAGAGAGAGAGAGAGAGAGAGAGAGAGAGAAACAGAGAAACAGAGACAGAGACAGAGCTGCATTTCCTGACAAAATGTTAAAAAATATAAAACAATTAGAGAGTGTCATTTCCCCAAATTTGAAACCCTTATTCAAGGTTTTCAAAGACCTCTCTGATGAGAATAGGCTACTGTTGGGGGAGGATGCAGAGCTGTGGGTTGGCAGCGCACTACATTGCTGCCTGCCATAAAGATGATGGACAATGTCTGACAGACCAATCAACCTGCACATGTCCTCTACTGAATACTTATTGTTATCATTCCAATGTATGGTTATTTTGACCCTTGGTTATTGTTGTTACTGTTGTTATTGTTGTTACTGTTGTTATTGTTGTACTGTTGTTATTGTTGTTATTGTTGTTATTGTTGTATGTTGTTATTGTTGTACTGTTGTTATTGTTGCTTACTGTTGTTATTGTGTTACTGTTGTTATTGTTGTTACTGTTGTTATTGTTGTTACTGGTGTTATTGTTGTACTGTTGTTATTGTTGTTACTGTTGTTATTGTTGTTACTGTTGTTATTGTTGTTGTTTACTGTTGTTATTGTTGTTATTGTTGTTACTGTTGTTATTGTTGTTACTGTTGTTATTGTTGTTACTGTTGTTATTGTTGTTACTGTTGTTACTGTTGTTATTGTTGTTACTGTTGTTATTGTTGTTACTGTTGTTATTGTTGTTACTGTTGTTATTGTTGTTACTGTTGTTACTGTTGTTATTGTTGTTACTGTTGTTATTGTTTGTTACTGTTGTTATTGTTGTTGTTACTGTTGTTATGTTGTTATTGTTGTTACTGTTGTTATTGTTGTTACTGTTGTTATTGTTGTTACTGTTGTTACTGTTGTTATTGTTGTTACTGTTGTTATTGTTGTTACTGTTGTTATTGTTGTTACTGTTGTTATTGTTGTTACTGTTGTTACTGTTGTTATTGTTGTTACTGTGTTATTGTTGTTACTGTTGTTACTGTGTTACTGTTGTTATTGTTGTTATTGTTGTTATTGTTGTTACTGTTGTCCCGTTGACAATTTAGATTCTTATTATTTTCATATTGTAAATATCCAAAGTAAGCTTTGGCAATATGTACATTGTTACGTCATGCCAATAAAGCAAATTGAACTGAATGGAATTGAGAAAAAACAGAGGGAGAGAGAGATGATGGCAAGAAGAGTCACTAAGGCTACAGAGAGAAGGAGAGAAGTCATTTAAAAAAGTGTCTGCTAATTGGTATACTGTACATATTCAGAATGAATATATTTGATATATTATATTATATTAAGGCGGGAGATAAAGAGTCAGATGGACACTAATTCAGTGAGGGAGAGACTAAAGTCA
This sequence comes from Oncorhynchus kisutch, assembly GCF_002021735.2. Classification (NCBI taxonomy): domain Eukaryota; kingdom Metazoa; phylum Chordata; class Actinopteri; order Salmoniformes; family Salmonidae; genus Oncorhynchus; species Oncorhynchus kisutch. Next base: position 69,202,313 of record NC_034178.2, read on the forward strand.
TCATAGATATGGACTCTTGGTGGACACTAGGGCAGTAGGGAGATAGAGAGACTAAAGTCATCATAGATACTGACTCTTGGTGGACACCAATTCTGTAGAGTGAGGGAGAGACTAAAGTCACATAGATACCGACTCCTGGTGGACCCTAGGGCAGTAGAGAGATAGAGAGACTAAAGTCACATAGATACTGACTCTTGATGGACACTAGGGCAGTAGGGAGATAGAGAGACTAAAGTCATCATAGATACTGACTCCTGGTGGACCCTAGGGCAGTAAGAGAGATAGAAAGACTAAAGTCACATAGATACTGACTCTTGGTGGACACTAGGGCAGTAGGGAGATAGAGAGATTAACATCATCATAGATACTGACTCCTGGTGGACATTAGGCCAGTAGGGAGATAGAGAGACTAAAGTCACATAGATACTGACTCTTGGTGGACACTAGGGCAGTAGGGAGATAGAGAGACTAAAGTCACGTAGATACGGACTCTTGGTGGACACTAGGACTAAGACAGACACAGCACAGACCAGATACAGAAACAGCACAGACCAGACACAGCACAGACCAGACACAGACACAGCACAGACCAGACACAGACACAGCACAGACCAGACACAGCACAGACCAGACACAGGCACAGACCAGACACAGACACAGACACAGCACAGACCAGACACAGCACAGACACAGCACAGACCAGACCAGACCAGACACAGACACAGACCAGACACAGCACAGATGAGACACAGCACAGACCAGACACAGACACAAGGTTATAGCGACTAAGACAGACACAGCACAGCACAGACACAGACACAAGGTATAGCGACTAAGACAGACACAGCACAGACCAGACACAGACACAGCACAGACCAGACACAGACCAGACACAGACACAGCACAGACCAGACACAGACCAGACACAGACACAGCACAGACCAGACACAGACCAGACACAGACCAGACACAGCCCAGACACAGACCGGACACAGACCAGACACAGACCAGACCAGACACAGACCAGACACAGACCAGACACAGACACAGACCAGACACAGCACAGACCAGACACAGACCAGACACAGACACAGACCAGACACAGCACAGACACAGGGTATAGCTACATTTCCGGTAGTGTGAGAACAAACATATGGCACACCACAGCACAGACACAGAACGATGTAGAAATACGATACTTACATTTGCAATATTCCTGTGTGCTGGAGGGGTTGGAGGAGGTGGTCCAGGTGTTTGTCTTACAGTGAGAGGAGGGGTGCTGGGGGGGGCAGTAGTTCACACAGGGGTCCCACGAGTGGGGGTTGTCACTCTTCTGAACCTTCACTGAAACACAGAGTGGAAGAAGAGGAGAGAAGTGTGAAACACAGGAAAGTGGGAGGAGAGGAGAGAAGTAGCAGTCCAGTAGTAGTATAGCGGTAGTATAGTAGATTCCCAGTAGTATAGTGGTAGTATAGCGATTGTATAGTAGTAGTATAGTAGTAGTATAGTAGTAGTATAGTGGTAGTATAGTAGTAGTATAGTAGCAGTCCAGCAGTAGTATAGTGGCAGCATAGTAGTAGTGTAGTAGTAGTATAGTGGTAGTATAGTAGCGGCCCAGTAGTAGTATAGTGGTAGTATAGCAGCAGTCTAGTAGTACAGTGGTAGTATAGTAGCAGTCCAGTCGCAGTATAGTGGTAGTATAGTAGATTCCCAGAAGTATAGTAATAGTATAGTAGTAGTATAGTGGTAGTATAGTAGTAGTACAGTAGTAGTCTAGTAGTAGTATAGTGGTAGTATAGTAGATTCCCAGAAGTATAGTAGTAGTATAGTAGTAGTATGGTGGTGGTATAGTAGTAGTATAGTGGCAGTATAGTAGTAGTATAGTGGTAGTATAGTAGTAGTATAGTAGTGGTCCAGTAGTAGTATAGTGGTAGTATAGTAGTAGTATAGTGGTAGTATAGCGGTAGTATAGTAGATTCCCTGTGGTATAGTAGCAGTCCAGCAGTAGTATAGTGGTAGTATAGTAGTAGCCCAGTAGTAGTATAGTGGTAGTATAGTAGCAGTCTAGTAGTAGTATAGTGGTAGTATAGTAGATTCCCAGAAGTATAGTAGCAGTCTAGTAGTAGTATAGTGGCAGTATAGAAGATTCCCAGAAGTATAGTAGCAGTCTAGCGGTAGTATAGTGGTAGTATAGTAGATTCCCAGTAGTATAGTAGCAGTCTAGTAGTAGTATAGTGGTAGTATAGTAGATTCCCAGAAGTATAGTAGCAGTCTAGTAGTCGTATAGTGGTAGTATAGTAGATTCCCAGTAGTATAGTAGCAATCCAGTAGTAGTATAGTGGTAGTATAGTAGATTCCCAGAAGTATAGTAGCAGTCTAGTAGTAGTATAGTGGTAGTATAGTAGATTCCCAGTAGTATAGTAGCAGTCTAGTAGTAGTATAGTGGTAGTATAGTAGATTCCCAGAAGTATAGTAGCAGTCTAGTAGTAGTATAGTGGTAGTATAGTAGATTCCCAGTAGTATAGTAGCAGTCTAGTAGTAGTATGGCAGTAGTATAGTGGTAGTCCAGTAGTATAGTAGTAGTCTAGTAGTAGTATAGTAGCAGTCTAGTAGTAGTATAATGGTAGTATAGTAGATTCCCAGTAGTATAGTAGTAGTATAGTGGTATAGTAGTAGTATGGTAGTCGTGTAGTAGTCTAGTAGTAGTATAGTGGTAGTATAGTAGATTCCCAGTAGTATAGTAGCAGTCGAGTAGTAGTATAGTGGTAGTCTAGTAGTAGTATAGTGGTAGTATAGTAGATTCCCAGTAGTATAGTAGATTCCCAGTAGTATAGTAGCAGTCTAGTAGTAGTATAGTGGTAGTATAGTCGATTCTCAGAAATACAGTAGTAGTATAGTAGTATAGTAGTCGTGTAGTAGTCTAGTAGTATATAATTAGTATAGTAGTAGTCCAGTAGTATAGTAGTAGCATATTAATAGTATAGTAGTCTAGTAGCAGTCTAGAAGTATAGCAGTAGTATAGTAGTAGTCTAGTAGTAGTCTAGTAGTCTAGTAGTAGTCCAGTAGTATAGCAGTAGTCTAGTAGTCTAGTAGTAGTCTAGAAGTAGAATAGTAGTACTCTAGTAGTAGTCTAGTAGTTTTCCAGTAGTATAGTAGTAGTATAGTTGTAGTCCAGTGGTATAGTAGTAGTGTAGTAGTAGTACAGTAATAGTCTAGTAGCATAGTCGTGGCCAGGTGGAAGTATAGTAGTTGTATAGCAGTAGTATAGTAGTAGTATAGCAGTAGTATAGTAGTATAGCCATAGTTTAGTGGTAGTCTAGTAGTGGTATAGTCT
>NC_034178.2:69210646-69222905 GCF_002021735.2 Oncorhynchus kisutch
GACTCCTTGACTTTTTCCACATTTTGTTACATTACAGCCTTATTCTAAAAAACAAAATGTACGCAGTTAAATCTACATGCAATACCCCATAATGACATCACAGTACCCCACAATGACATCACAATACCCCATAATGACATCACAATACCCCATAATTACAAAGCGAAAACAGGTTTTTAGACATTTTTGCACATTTATTACAAATAAAAATGTGAAATACCACATGTTCATACGTTTTCAAACCCTTTACTCAGAACTTTGCCGAAGCACTTTTGGCAACAGTTACAAGTCTTCCTGGGTATGACATTACCAGCTTGGCACACCTGTATTTGGGGAGTTTCTCCCATTCTTCTCTGCAGATCCTCTCAAATTCTGTCAGGTTGGATGGGGAGCATTGCTGAACAGCTATTTTCAGGTCTCTTCAGAGATGTTAGATCGGGTTCAAGTCCAGGCTCTGGCTGGGCCACTCAAAGACAGTCAGAGACTTGTCCCGAAGCCACTCCTGCGCTGTCTTGGCTGTGTGCTTAGGGTCGTTGTCCTGTTGGAAGGTGAACCTTTGCCCCAGTCTGAGGTCCTGAGCGCTCCGGAGCAGGTTTTCATCAAGGATCTCTCTGTACTTTGCTCTATTCATCTTTGCCTCGATCCTCACTAGTCTCCCAGTCTCTGCCTCTGGAAAAACATTCCCACAGCATGATGCTGCCACCACCATGCTTCACCGTCCCATCTCCACAGAGGAACTCTAGAGAGCTCGGTCAGAGTGACCATCGGGTTCTGGTCACCTCCCCGACCAAGGCCCTTCTGCCAAGATTGTTCAGTTTGTCCTGGCGGCCAGCTCTAGGAAGAGTCTTGGTGGTTCCAAACTTCTTCCATTTAAGAATGATGGAGGCCACTGTGTTCTTGGGGACCTTCAATGCTGCAGAATTCTTTAGGTACCCTTCCCCAGATCTATGCCTCGACACACTGTCTCTCGGAGCTCTAAGGACAATTCCTTCGACCTCTTGGCTTGGTTTCAAGGGGCCTGAAATATTTCCCGAAGGCACTGCATGGTGGGGTAATACTGTAGGGGGAAGTGATGTCACAGCAAGGGAGGATACAAATAAGTAGCTTTAAAACGGTAGGAGAGGATGTGTTGAAATCAATGGAATGTTTTCCCTCTCTCCCTCTCTCCCTTTCTCAGTATGGCTTCTCTAAATTAGGTCACACACACACACAGCAAACACACACGTACGCACACACACACGTACGCACACACACATATACACACAAATACACAAACACACTTACGCAAGAAAGCACGCACACACGCAAACACACATGCATGTGCACACACACACACACACACGCATGCACACACGCACGCACGCACACACACACACACACACACACACACACACACACACACACACACACACACACACACAGTACATTCTCCCCTAGTAGGATACAGCGGTAGTGACAGCGGCTGCTACAGTAGTGGAGATATGAATCCTCAAGGTTTAACTCTCTCATGAAAGCCAAGGAGAAAACAGAACTTTGGAAAGGAGTGTTATTTATTTGGTTATAAACCAGCCAATCCAGTGAGTGCTAATCCTGCCTTGCTGCTCTGCTCTGCAGCTCAGGGTAAGCTCATCTGGTAGTGGTAGCTACTGTAGGATTCTCTGGGAACACACATATACAAACACACACGCATGCACACACACACACACACAACACACACACACACACACACACACACACACACACACACACACACACACACACACACACACACACACACACACACACACACACACACACACACACACACACACACACACACACACTCCCCATTGTGAGAGTGACTACACCAGCCAGATATGATGACCAGGGAGTCAGCTACACATGCTGAAGTGACAGTTGAAAGCTCAAATCTCATAAGAAGATTAGAAAAGTTTTTTTTTTTTAAAGGCGACGTCAAACGTTTCATCAACTATGAGGTGAGAAGGACACGGTTCATGGTTTGAAGTTATATCACAGCTCTGATTTGTGTTGTGGATGTTAGAGAAGACAGGAGTGAAACAAATAACCTGAACAACAACAGCTAACAGGGCAACGGAGGTTGTCATCGCGTAATCACACAACCTTGTAGTATCTACCCTATAGTACCCTGTAGTATCTACCCTGTAGTATCTACCCTGTAGTACCCTGTAGTATCTACCCTGTACTATTTACCCTGTAGTATCTACCCTGTAGTACCCTGTAGTATCTACCCTGTAGTACCCTGTGGTATCTACCCTGTAGTACCTACCCTGTACTACCTACCCCGTAGTACCCTGTAGTATCTACCCTGTAGTACCCTGTAGTATCTACCCTATAGTATCTACCCTGTAGTACCCTGTAGTATCTACCCTATAGTATCTACCCTGTAGTATCCTGTAGTATCTACCCTGTAGTGCCCTGTAGTATCTACCCTGTAGTATCTACCCTGTAGTCTACCCTGTAGTACCCTGTAGTATCTACCCTGTAGTACCCTGTAGTATCTACCCTGTAGTATCTACCCTGTAGTACCATGTAGCCTACCCTGTAGTACCCTGTAGTATCTACCCTGTAGTACCCTGTAGTATCTACCCTGTAGTTTCTACCCTGTAGTATCTACCCTGTATTATCTACCCTGTAGTATCTACCCTGTAGTACCCTGTAGTATCTACCCTGTACTACCCTGTAGTAGCTACCCTGTAGTTCTACCCTGTTGTAGCTACCCTGTAGTATCTACTCTGTAGTCTCTACCCTGTAGTATCTACCCTCTAGTAGCTACCCTGTAGTCTCTAACCTATAGTAGTTACCCTGTAGTATCAACCCTGTAGTATCTACCCTATAGTAGCTACCCTGTAGTCTCTACGCTATAGTAGCTACCCTGTAGTATCTACTCTGTAGAATCCACCCTGTAATCTCTACCCTATAGTAGCTACCCTGTAGGAGCAACCCTGTAGTATCTACCCTGTGTTCAAGTTCATGAAAACTGTAGTATAGACCCTGGATGTTTCTCAGTATGCATACTACCGTGCTCCACACTCTCATGCTCCAAGTGAATTCTCAGAGGACGTTCTCTTGAGTACGTTCTTGTGAGGACGAGAGTGTGGAGAACACATAAAACATGACATTTGTGATGCACTCCCCCTATTGTATTATCTCACGATGCACCTCCCCCTATTGTATTACCTCACGATGCACCTCCCCCTATTGTATTACCTCACGATGCACCTCCCCCTATTGTATTACCTCACGATGCACCTCCCCCTATTGTATTACCTCACGATGCACCTCCCCCTATTGTATTACCTCACGATGCACCTCCCCCTATTGTATTACCTCACGATGCACCTCCCCCTATTGTATTACCTCACGATGCACCTCCCCATATTGTATTACCTCACGATGCACCTCCCCCTATTGTATTACCTCACGATGCACCTCCCCATATTGTATTACCTCACGATGCACCTCCCCATATTGTATTACCTCACGATGCACCTCCCCCTATTGTATTACCTCACGATGCACCTCCCCCTATTGTATTACCTCATGATGCACCTCCCCCTATTGTATTACCTCACGATGCACCTCCCCCTATTGTATTACCTCACGATGCACCTCCCCCTATTGTATTACCTCACGATGCACCTCCCCCTATTGTATTACCTCACGATGCACCTCCCCATTCACTGAACCTTCTTCCAGTCAGGACAATGACAATAGAGACGAAACAAGATATACACAAAGCATATGTTTTACTTCATAATTATCAGATACTGTAGCTATATGTGAATTGTAATAATCTAGCTAACCAGACAGTTAAAAAGACAAATAACCTTCAATTAATGTTATGCAACGTAGATGTCAATTAATCGTGGGTAGCTAGCTACCAATTCTTTGTGGAAAGCTAGCTAGTCAATAGTAGCAGTTAGCAATCTACGCACACTACAGTGGGTATTGTAGGCATGTAAACATGCCAAAATGAACACAGAATGTATTTATTAACATTTTCAAGATGCAATATTGTAGTCAGGCAACATATGAGATGTGACTGGGCAACATTTATTTCCAAAGTCTGAGTTCATTTTCTCTCGCTTCAACTCAAATAATGGCCGCCATTGATTTCAAGAAATGTTGCGTCGTTTTTTTAAGTGTCCGTGTGTCACGATCGTCGTATGAACTGGAGATAGACCAACATGCAGCGTGATTTGGGTTCCACAGGTTTAATAAAGGAAACTCACAAAAAACAATCAGTGCTCACAGGCAACAACACACAAACAAGATCCCACAAAACACAGTGGTGAAATGGCTGCCTAAATATGATCCCCAATCAGAGACACTGATAAACAGCTGCCTCTGATTGGGAACCATACCAGGCCAACATAGAAATAAATGCATTAGATCACCCACCCTAGTCACACCCCGACCTAACCAAAATAGAGAATAAAAGGCTCTCTATGGTCAGAGCATGACACCGTGCTCCGTTTCGCATACTTTGATTTGGACTCATGCTACAGGTCTGGTCTGCTCAGGTCTGATGGGTTCAGTTCTGATGTGCTCAGGTCTGATGTGCTCTGGTCTGATGCGCTCTGGTCTGATGTTCTCTGGTCTGATGTGCTCAGGTCTGATGTGTTCTAGTCTGATGTGCTCTAGTCTGATGTGCTCTAGTCTGATGTTCTCTAGTCTGGTCTGCTCTAGTCTGATGTGCTCTAGTCTGGTCTGCTCTAGTCTGATGTGCTCTAGTCTGATGTGCTCAGGTCTGATGTGCTCAGGTCTGATGTGCTCTGGTCTGATGTGCTCAGGTCTGATGTGCTCTGGTCTGATGTGCTCTAGTCTGATGTGCTCAGGTCTGGTCTGCTCAGGTCTGATGTGCTCTAGTCTGATGTGCTCAGGTCTGGTCTGCTCAGGTCTGATGTGCTCTGGTCTGATGTGCTCTAGTCTGATGTGCTCAGGTCTGATGTGCTCTGGTCTGATGTGCTCAGGTCTGATATGCTCAGGTCTGATGTGCTCTGGTCTGATGTGCTCAGGTCTGATGTGCTCTAGTCTGATGTGCTCAGGTCTGATGTGCTCAGGTCTGATGTGCTCTAGTCTGGTCTGCTCTAGTCTGGTCTGCTCTAGTCTGATGTGCTCTAGTCTGGTCTGCTCTAGTCTGATGTGCTCAGGTCTGATGTTCTCAGGTCTGATGTGCTCAGGTCTGATGTGCTCTTGTCTGATGTGCTCAGGTCTGATGTGCTCAGGTCTGATGTGCTCAGGTCTGATGTGCTCTTGTCTGATGTGCTCAGGTCTGATGTGCTCAGGTCTGATGTGCTCAGGTCTGATGTGCTCAGGTCTGATGTGCTCTGGTATGATGTGCTCTGGTCTGATGTGCTCAGGTCTGATGTGCTCTAGTCTGATGTGCTCAGGTCTGATGTGCTCTGGTATGATGTGCTCAGGTCTGATGTGCTCTAGTCTTAGATAGTTAGGATCCAAAGCAGGAATGGATGCATGAAATATGTCATGGTTGTGCTATAAATGCGAACACTTTGCTTTTCGTACATATTACACGGTAGCAGGGCTCTCAGTTTTCTACCTCTGACTGAGATTTTATGATTATTTTTTATGGCTATGCGCATCTCTGATTAAATCTTGTTCTCAATGTAATACTCATGGGGAACCATTAAGTTCAGCACAGCTAATTAAAACAACTGACGGCAAGTTAGATCACAGGACTGTCCCTGATGACTGTATGTTTGTGTATGTGTGTGTGTGTGTGTGTGTGTGTGTGTGTGTGTGTGTGTGTGTGTGTGTGTGTGTGTGTGTGTGTGTGTGTGTGTGTGTGTGTGTGTGTGTGTGTGTGTGTGTGTCTGTCTGTCTGTATAGTCAAACTTTACTATCATTTTAGGTTCCCAAAAGTCCTCACAAGGATAGTAAAACAAGGAAAACTCTGACAAGTGTGGATATTTTCCAGGTCACCAAATAGGAACAATACTATATTAGGCTCAGGGGTTAGGTTGACAGTTAGGGCTACAATTAGGGGTTGGGGTTAGGGGTTAGGTTTAGGTTTAGGAGTTTGGGGTTAAGGTTAGGGTTAAGGTTAAGGGTAGGGTTAGTTTTAGGGTTAGGGACTAGGGGTTAAGGGTAGGGTTAGTTTTAGGGTTAGGGGTTAGTTTTAGGGTTAGGGGTTAGGTTTAGGGTTAGGAGTTTGGGGTTAAGGTTAGGGTTAAGGTTAGGGTTACGGGTAGGGTTAGTTTAGGGTTAGGGGTTAGTTTTAGGGTTAGGGGTTAGTTTTAGGGTTAAGGGTTAGTTTTAGGGTTAGGGGTTAGTTTTAGGGTTAAGGGTTAGTTTTAGGGTTAGGGTTAGTTTTAGGGTTAGGGGTTAGTTTTAGGGTTAAGGGTTAGTTTTAGGGTTAGGGTTAGTTTTAGGGTTAAGGGTTAGTTTTAGGGTTAGGGGTTAGTTTTAGGGTTAGTTTTAGGGTTAGGGTTAGAGGTTAGTTTTAGGGTTAGGGGTTAGGGAAAATAGTGTTTTCTTTGTTCCCCACTTGGACAGTAAAATCAACGTGTCCTCACTCACCAGTGTCCTGGGGTTTGCTGGGCAGTCTGCTGTGGTGGGCGGGGAGGATCTCTAGCTTGGCCTGGTCTGAGGTGCTGGCTAATAGCTGTGTGGCCTCCAGGACTGAACAGTGCTCCGTGCTGGTCCCATCGATGGACAGGATGTGGTCTCCTATATGGAGGGCTCCACTCCTGATACACAGGGAGGTAGGTGGTGGTGGTGGGGGGGGGGGGGGCGAGTGTGGGGAGAGGGAGACAGAGAGAGGACGGTGAGGGTGGGGGGGTGGGGGGTGGGGGGCGAGTGTGGGGAGAGGGAGACAGAGAGAGGACGGTGAGGGTGGGGGGGTGGTGGGTGGGGGGCGAGTGTGGGGAGAGGGAGACAGAGAGAGGACGGTGAGGGTGGGGGTGGGGGGCGAGTGGGGAGAGAGAGACAGAGAGCGAGGTGGGGAGGAGTAAGAGGGAGACAGAGAGAGGACGGTGAGGGTGGGGGGTGGGGGGCGAGTGTGGGAAGAGAGAGACAGAGAGAGGACGGTGAGGAGGAGTAAGAGGGAGACAGAGAGAGGACGGTGAGGGTGGGGGGTGGGGGGGCGAGTGGGGAGAGAGAGACAGAGAGCGAGGTGGGGAGGAGTAAGAGGGAGACAGAGAGAGGACGGTGAGGGTGGGGGGGGGGCGAGTGTGGGAAGAGAGAGACAGAGAGCGAGGTGGGGAGGAGTAAGAGGGAGACAGAGAGAGGACGGTGAGGGTGGGGGGGTGGGAGTGAGAGTGGGGAGAGAGAGACAGAGAGCGAGGTGGGGAGGAGTAGGAGCGAGACAGAGAGAGGACGGTGAGGGTGGGGGGGGGGGGCGAGTGTGGGAAGAGAGAGACAGAGAGCGAGGTGGGGAGAAGTAAGAGGGAGACAGAGAGAGGACGGTGAGGGTGGGGGGGGGGAGTGAGAGTGGGGAGAGAGAGACAGAGAGCGAGGTGGGGAGGAGTAAGAGGGAGACAGAGAGAGGACGGTGAGGGTGGGGGGGGGGGGGGGCGAGTGTGGGAAGAGAGAGACAGAGAGCGAGGTGGGGAGAAGTAAGAGGGAGACAGAGAGAGGACGGTGGGGAGGAGTAAGAGGGAGACAGAGAGAGGACGGTGAGGGTGGGGGGGGGGCGAGTGTGGGAAGAGAGAGACAGAGAGAGGACGGTGAGGGTGGGGGTGGGGGGCGAGTGTGGGAAGAGAGAGACAGAGAGCGAGGTGGGGAGGAGTAAGAGGGAGACAGAGAGAGGACGGTGAGGGGTGGGGGGGGGGGGAGTGAGAGTGGGGAGAGAGAAAGAGATTCACAAAGAATTCGAAAACAAATTCAACTTTGATAAACTCCCATATCTACTGTTTGAAATTCCACAGTGTGACATCACAGCAGCAAGATTTGTGACCTGTTGCCACAAGAAAAGGGCAACCAGTGAAGAACAAACACCATTGTAAATACAAACCATATTTATGCTTATTTATTTTATATTGTGTCCTTTAACCATTTGTACATTGTTAAAACACTGTATATATATATATAATATGACATTTGTAATGTCTTTATTGTTTTGAAACTTCTGTATGTGTCATGTTTACTGTTAATTTTTATTGTTTATTTCACTTCATATATTATCTCCCTCACTTGCTTTGGCAATGTTAACACATGTTTCCCATGCCAATAAAGCCCCTTGAATTGAATTGAATTGAATTGAATTGAGAGAGAGAGAGAGAGAGAGAGAGAGAGAGAGAGAGAGAGAGGTGGGGAGGAGTAAGTGTGCTCTCCTGAATCACTGCTGCTCACTGCTTTGCTGAACTGTATACAGTATCTGTTGAATGAAATTATGTGATAGGGAGACTGTTGATCTGTGATAGGGAGACTGTTGATCTGTGATAGGGAGACTGTTGATCTGTGATAGGGAGACTGTTGATCTGTGATAGGGAGACTGTTGATCTGTGATAGGGAGACTGTTGATCTGCGATAGGGAGACTGTTGATCTGTGATAGGGAGACTGTTGATCTGTGATAGGGAGACTGTTGATCTGTGATAGGGAGACTGTTGATCTGTGATAGGGAGACTGTTGATCTGCGATAGGGAGACTGTTGATCTGTGATAGGGAGACTGTTGATCTGTGATAGGGAGACTGTTGATCTGTGATAGGGAGACTGTTGATCTGCGATAGGGAGACTGTTGATCTGTGATATGGAGACTGTTGATCTGTGATAGGTAGACTGTTGATCTGTGGTAGGGAGACTGTTGATCTGTGATAGGGAGACTGTTGATCTGTTTGTCAGATTGTGGATGCATTAAGGAGAGCGTGTTTCACCTGTCCACCACACTAGCTGTGGGTCTGACAGCTCACCTGTCCACCACACTAGCTGTGGGTCTGTCAGCTCACCTGTCCACCACTCTAGCTGTGGGTCTGACAGCTCACCTGTCCACCACAGTAGCTGTGGCTCTGTCAGCTCACCTGTCCACCACTCTAGCTGTGGGTCTGACAGCTCACCTGTCCACCACTCTAGCTGTGGGTCTGACAGCTCATCTGTCCACCACACTAGCTGTGGGTCTGTCAGCTCACCTGTCCACCACAGTAGCTGTGGGTCTGTCAGCTCACCTGTCCACCACACTAGCTGCTTTGATCCTGTCGATGACGATGACCTGTTTGTTCCTGTGGGTGGCGGTTGTCAAGGTGATACCGAGAGCTGCCCCCGGTGATTTGGCGATCTCCACCAATAGGGGACCAGATGCATTCATCACACTATCTGAAAGGGACAAATTAAGATTGAATTGAATACAGTTGCGGTAGTATTGGTAGAACAATTATCACAATGTTCGTGCATTTGCTCGGGCACTTCCTTTTGATAATTAGACCAAAAAAAAGCTGATCCACAGTACAGGGTTTTAACAATGTTTTAGTGCCTGCAACTGTGTGATGAGAATGATATGGCATTCAGAGTCCACCTCCCAGAAAGTTATTATAATCAGGAGTTAACAACAGGAACATGGGACAATTATCAGCCATTATAGTCCAGGTCGGTTCGGTTCAGGCCCTCGAGGTACAGAAGTACCGCTGCTTTCCTTTTTCACCTGGAAATAATTGGTCAATTATTGTCATTAATTGTCCAGAGAGGTCTGACTCAGTCTCTGATTAGAGGGGAAGCATGAAAACCAGCAGTACCGCAGCCAGGCAAATACAGATATTGATTCATGCTTTTGTACACTATACTCAAAGTTGGTTAGAAATATTCTGTGGTGGTAGTTGGTTGTAATATTCTGTGGTGGTAGTTGGTTGTAATATTCTGTGGTGGTCGATGGTTGTAATACTCTGTGGTGGTAGCTGGTTGTAATATTGGATGATAGGGAATGGTTGTTGGAGGAGTAAAAGACAACAACGGCTGTTTCCATTGTCTCATTTTTTAACCACAGATCTGCAGCTAGCTAAGCGTATTTACCATTTACCAGACACTGTACTCAATAGGGGGGCTTACTTTCAGCGGATTTGATATATACGAAGAGAACACGCAACCTTTTGTGAAAGAGTTCGTCTGCTGTGTCTGCCTGGGACCCAGTCCCAGTACATAATTCTACCATGTCAGAGAACCCTGTCTAAAGGGAGACTGGGGGGAGTACTTCTCCCTGTTCCAGACTTAGTGGGTGTGGCTTGCTAGGGTGGGCTTTTGGCAAGGTGTTACAGATTGTTCTGGAAAAATCTCATTTGCAACTGGCAACACTGGGTAGCCACTTTACCCTCAATACTGAGAGGAGATGAAGGGTCGCCAGTCTGCCACTCAGCCAGATAGAAAACCTGCTATTTGAGATTCACAATTAAAACAAAACAAGGAGAGAGGACTCCCTACTACAGAGAGTAGCAGGATTGGCACTTAACTTTTGACTTCTGTCTGAGAAGATCGAACACAATGTTTCTCCAGAGGTTGAAGTCTACCAGACACCCTTCTCCAGGAAAGACATATGTTTCCATAAATATTAGCCCATGAATATTAGCCCATGAATATTAGTCCATGAATATTACCCCATGAATATTAGCCCATGAATATTAGCCCATGAATATTACCCCATGAATATTACCCCATGAATATTACCCCATGAATATTACCCCATGAATATTACTACATGAATATTACCCCATGAATATTACCACATGAATATTACCCCATGAATATTACATGAATATTACCCCATGAATATTACCCCATGAATATTACTACATGAATATTACCCCATAAATATTACCCCATGAATATTACTACATGAATATTACTACATGAATATTACTACATGAATATTACCCCATGAATATTACTACATTAATATTACCCCATGAATATTACAACCATGAATATTACTACATGAATATTACTATATGAATAGTACTACATGAATATTACTATATGAATATTACGACATGAATATTACTATATGAATATTACAACATGAATATTACTATATGAATAATACTACATGAATAATGCTACATGAATATTACTATATGAATAATACTATATGAATAATACTATATGAATAATACTACATGAATATTACTACATGAATATTACTACATGAATATTACTACATGAATAATACTACATGAATAATACTATATGAATAATACTACATGAATAATACTACATGAATATTACTACATGAATAATACTACATGAATATTACTACATGAATATTACTACATGAATATTACTATATGAATATTACTACATGGATAATACTACACGAATAATACTATATGAATAATACTACATGAATAATACTACATGAATAATACTACATGAATATTACTATATGAATATTACTATATGAATAATACTACATGAATAATGCTACATGAATATTACTATATGAATAATACTATATGAATAATACTATATGAATAATACTACATGAATATTACTACATGAATATTACTACATGAATATTACTACATGAATAATACTACATGAATAATACTATATGAATAATACCACATGAATAATACTACATGAATATTACTACATGAATAATACTATATGAATAATACTATATGAATAATACTACATGAATATTACTACATGAATATTACTACATGAATATTACTACATGAATAATACCACATGAATAATACTATATGAATAATACTACATGAATAATACTACATGAATATTACTACATGAATAATACTACATGAATAATACTACATGAATAATACTACATGAAGTATTACTACATGAATAATACTACATGATACTATACTACAATACTACATATTACTCCATGTAACATTTCAGTGAGGCGAAACAAACAAAATAAAAACAATAAAACAAAGTAAACATTCAGTCTGGATGCCAGACAACGAACAGTCAGTATAAATGATTTATTTATTTCATTATTATTTATTTATTTCTGCAGGAGAGTTTTCTCTGATGGTGTATATCATATCTCTATGGTTTCTCTTACCCATGATAGAGACGTCATACTCAATCTGGAAAAGGGCCTCCTGACCACACTGGTTGAGCACAGTGAGGGCATCTCCATGGTTGGGCACTGTGGAGAGGTACCCCGTCAACAACTCATCAGACGGTCGCCTGGCTTCAGAGTGCCCTCTCTACAGGGGGACATGGTACAGGGAGAGAGAGAGAGAGAGAGAGAGAGAGAGAGAGAGAGAGAGAGAGAGAGAGGGGAGAGAGGGAGAGAGAGAGAGAGAGAGAGAGAGAGAGAG